>NW_022726429.1:172683-216146 GCF_011630105.1 Anneissia japonica
TAATTAATGTATATGTTTTTGATTTATTTTAAACTAAAGATACTATTTAATTTCACATTTTAATCACATTTATTACTTAATCAAATTCTTTAATGTTTATACTTTTGTTATGTATTTTGCATTTTTATATTTTACCACTTATGGCCTTGCACGGCCTTGATGAAAAACACCCTTGGGTGATCAAGTTTTTCCGTGTTTAAATAAAAGTAATTATTATTATTATTATTATGTTTCAGTTTCAGTTTTTTTCAACCCTCGCCCGCGACATTTTTGACTTAGAAATATCAATGAGCTTTCATTTCAATGCGCATGCACAATAATGTGTCAGACTTCTAATAGTAACATTGGGCAGTTGGGTTCCGGTGTCAGATCAATAACTACATTTTTTGTTGTTTTACTGGTTAAATAATAATAATGCAATAAAAACTTATAAAGTTGCTATTAAAGTTAAAAGATAACTTGCCACCGGTGCTAAGAGAAAAACTGAAAAAACAGCTGCAGAAGAATCCCATAAAAAGAACAGAAAAACAGATTAGTAAAAATTTACAAAAATAGGTAGGTTTTAAGTTGAGTAAAAAATAAATTGGGACAGGTGATATTACGAAGATCAGCTGGAAGCGAAGTGTAGGAGCTGAGAAAGAGAAAGATCACTCGCCAGTAAAGACCTGTCAGACTGTCAGACATGTGGAACACGAAATCAATGCCAAGACTAGCAAGCCCAGTGGGCGCAGGCCGCAGTTATAATTTTCTGAATCGTTTTGAAATTAGCCCGATAAGCCAATTGAATATTGCCATGGGCTCTTTTTCCCACTTTTAATGTTTATTATTATTATTATTTCACATTTTTTTACTTTTATGACATAATCTGTTTAGCCTCATTTTGTCTGTACTTGAAAGTTTTATTTGTTTAATGTTTTACTGCTTTTATATTGTTCTCCCCCCACCCACATCTTTTTAATATTGAATTTGTATGATTATTTCTATTATTATTATTATTATTATTGATAATGATATTATTGCGGCTGCTGCTGATATTTAGCCTAATTTTATCGTATTTAATCGTAATACACTTTCATGTTTATAATTAGTTTTCGCGTTTTTATTTTTATGACATAAATTGTTTAGCATCGTTTTGGTCTTGACGTTTGACTTATTGCCATTTTGGTCCATTGCCGTTCTGGTCAAAAAGTGTTACCGTTTTTTGGTTTTTTTTGGCTGTTTTTTCCAGAAACCTGTACATCACCAGCAAAAAAAGAAATTGGAAATTTATATCAAAAGAGGTTATAATGTGTGCAAGCTCAGAAGTATAGCAAATGAAAAGTAGGGAACCAAAACGCTCACTCCAAAATCAAGTGAAATGGGATCAATAACCATGGCGTAGGGCCTACTTTTTTGTCTTATTGGTGAAATAGATAGGCCTAGCTTAGGGCCTAATTGATATGATTATGATATGATATTTCAATACCTTACCTAGGCCTAGTTAGTTGTAGGTATCCTACCTAATCCTAGCCTAGCCTAGGCTAGGGTAGGCCTAAAAACAAAATAATGACAAAACAAAATAATATGCAAGTGTTAGAAAAAGCCTAGGCTAGGCCTACCTATAGGAGGCTCAGGCCTACAATACTACTAGTACTACTACTAGGCTAGGCCTATATTAGTAATAGCATTATTTAGACCCTAGGCCTAGCTCTAGCTAGCCTAGGCCTAGTTAGTTAGTTAGGCCTAGGCTAGCACTCTAGCTAGCTAGGCCTAGGCGAGGTTAGCCTAGGCCTAGCTTTAGTTGGAGGGCCTAGCTAGCCTACTACTCTATGCAAATACAAGGGCCCAAGAAAGACAAGGGTATGAAGTTGAGCAGGACATCCCGTTTTGACTTACTTTTCTTTTCTTTACTAGGCTAGGCCCAAGCTGGTTTCACAAGTTTCACCTTGTTTTTCCTTTTGATTTTTAACAGCTTTTGCCTACCAAATCCTCACCAAAACATCATACAGTACTTCACACAATGATCTTCAATACTGCGGTTCTACACGGTAATGTCAAGCACTCTTTCTACTGCGTTTCGTTAATTACAAGAAAGAGCCTAGCCGCGCCTAGCTTGGTTGAGGTCGCGTGTCGCGCTCGTGTTCGCATATACACACACACACACACACACGCAGGCTACAGTCGATGCACAGTAGTAGCAGCCTAGCAGCTATAGGTTTAGGTAGGCCTAGGGCTAGGCCTATGCCTTTCTAGTTAGTTTGGGAAAACCCCATTATTATATATGTATCACCATGTTGTCATTTCGAATACTATCGACATGTCAGATATAATGGAGAAAACGCTGAACTCTGTAACGAACTTTTTCACGGGGAACTTTGGTCCGAGAAATTTTGATATTTCTCCAGGTTTTGCCAACCTGATACGTACTGTGACTCGATCGAGCAAAGTGGTTAGTTGTGTGTTGGTTATTACTGTATTATGGTATTTAGAAATTAGATAAGGCCTTAGCCTAGCCTAGCTAGATAGATAGGTACCCAGAAATAGGCTAGCTAGCAAGCTAGTTAGTTACTAGTTTCTAACTAAGTAAGGTAGTCTAACTTGTACTGCACTTTAATTAATAACTTAATTCATTCATTCATTTTCATAGTTGCCATTTGCCGGTCCTACTAAACACCGCCCGAGTGTATATATGATTAGTATTTTACAAATAAATTTTATAAAATTAAATTAATGTTTTATTAAATATTTAACTTATTTCTGTCGGTCAAAGGTATGTTATTCTTGAGCAAAAAGTCATTAGCTATCCTCGGGCGTTATTTATTTGTAAAATACTAATCATATAGGCCTATACACTTGGGCGTTGAAAAACATTGTTGGGCGGTCTCAGGCGGTGTTTAGTAGGACCCCCATTTGCATCATAAAAATACATAGAAATTGGTTTTGCTCAGTGCACCCCCTACTTAGGCCTAAACAAACTAAAAAAAATATGCCTAAAGACAGTCATATCCCTCTCGTACGATACCACTTGCTACCGTTAAGTGCCTGAATGGCTGCTGGATAGAGGTTGTTTTAGTACCTGTTTGTACCAGTAGGGATATTGCCTGCCACTACGTAACACTTCAAGACAGAATAATGATGGGTTGTTTTCCTTCTATAATAATAAGCCTGTTATTACCACAATTGGATTCAATGAGCTCTGATCTATTTCAGTAAGGCCAAAAAAAAAAAAAAAATTAAAAATAGGCTTAGACCCAAGTTATTCATCTCCTTGCGCATTTATTTTCTCTGCTTTACCAATTTTTTTTTTATTATTACTAGTTTTCCATTGACCATCTTGGATTTTCCATCTCGGAGTTAACAATTTTTTTAAAAATTGCCCTCATTCTCCTTTTTTCAAAATATTAGAACGAGAAACTCCTTTTTTTTTACTTGGCCTAATTTGTGATGCGTATTTAAAATGTTTTTTATTCCCTGTCCCACTAAACCACAAAATAATAGAAAAATTAAGTACACTTTTAATGACGGTCTTTAAAAAAGTGACATAATAAGATAGTTACATCCAAAAGACTTCAATTTACGCAAAAGGTAAAGGAATTTGAGAGTAATTTATATGATACAGCGGGATCAAATTTGAACTATTTTTCCTGAAGTCAATGAGCTTCCTTTGTTTTATTCATTACTAATGACCTAAAAATAGAAGCCGGTGTCAGAAGCAGTGAGCCAGGTTGTCAACATGAAACAATATGGCCACAAAACCATTTAGACCCAAACCTTTTGGGATATGGACGCAGACCACCTTAGACTCGAACCATCTCGAATGTGAACCAGTTCAGCTTGAACCATCGTGGACATGAACCAGCTTGGACACCGTCCATCTTGGCCGCTGTACCAGCTTAGCCGCTAACCAGTTCGGCCACGAACAAGCTTAGGTGCGAACTTATAAAAGTACCCTAACAGAAATAAGTCTTCAGTTTCCCCTGGTGTGAATCTAACCAAAAACACTCCTTCCTTGAAGTGGTTCTTGGGAGCATCAACCAGTTTTTTTATCACAAGGCCAAGATACCAGAATTGCCAGGTTTTTGTGGTCTAATGAATGAAACTTGCCTTGTTAGTGAGAGGTTGGTAGTTCGAATCCCAGAGACACTTTTATATGCTTATTAATCATGCAATTTGTTGAATTTCAGGAAACTGACAGAATCATTGAAAAGGAGATTGACCTTCTGAAAAAGAAACTTGCTCAACCTGACAATGGAGTGGTATGTGATTCCTTGCAATTCCTTGCAAGATGATTTGACTTAATAATTATTATTACTTTCTGAAATGTTTGTGTGATTTGCAGGATGATGTCACATGGTAACCATACATGGGTACATTTCATGTATTGATGGAAGTTGTGTTGTTATGCATTGGTTAAGACTTCAGCTTCGTACAACGGTCGTACGATCGTTGGCCGACGAATCTAACTCTGCTCTCTGTGAGCGTTGGACGACGCGACCCGTCTGCTGATTGTTGATGGCAGTCTGAACGGGTCGTCATTATAAACGATCCTCTGCGCATGCGTAATGGGGTCACGTCGGGGGGCAGTGAGTGCACAGCTTAAGGCTTAATTTTATGGGTGATGATTGATTTGAATGATTTATTTATTTGTTTAATTTTTCTTTATAGAGGTTGACCCGTCCAAAATTCTTAATTTCCGTAAATATTAATTGTTGCTAATAAATCTAAAATTATTTTTCTCTCAACTTTAAGCATAAAGTCAAGGAATACCTTGTGCGCCTCCTGTACTGCGAGATGCTGGGCCACAACACCACCGCGTGTCATATCCACGCTGTTAAGCTATCGCAACAGGCAAGCCTACAAGAAAAGCGGATTGGTATGATATTTTATGTCAGTCATTCTTTTTTTAAAGCACTGTACTTCAATAGTAAGACAACATAAAAAGGTCTAGACATTGAAGATGCCTGAATTTACCATGGGAGTATGGTTCCCTCGTGACATGGGTGTGCTTGATGAACTAATTTTTTTAAAGGTTTTGAATAAACATTTTAATTCAGGCCACTTTTAGGGTATTATTTAAGTCATTTAAAACATATGTTGATACAATTTTAGGCGGTCAAAACCTGTTTAGCCTACTAATTAATTTTCCCCTGATTAATAGATTGACAATTTAATTAGCTTGCATGTGAACTTCATCAAGTAATATTAAATAAATCATTTTTTTTTGTCGTAGGTTACCTAGCAATATGTATGCTTTTGCATGAAGATCATGAGCTGTTGGTACTGATGGTCAACACATTCCAACGGGATCTTAAGAGCAGTAACTTCCTGGAAGTTTGCATGGCACTGACAGCTGTCTCCTACTTGGGAACAGCAGACATGACACCAGTGCTTCTACCACTCATTCAGAAGCATATATCACACTCAAGGTATATTCTGCTACTGTGTATGTTGCTAAACCTTTAAACACAATATCCTTCTAGTATATTTGAGAAGCACAAAACTATGAGTTGGAATTGTGGTGTGTACGTATAAGACATCATGATTATCCCTATTTTGATATGCGCTATGCAGTGGATTTCGGCGCCATTGTCCTCCTCTTTCTCGTTGTCTTTGTTGACATTTACATCCTCATTCTTGCTCTTGCCTTCATCCCTGCTCTTGCCCTCATCCCTACCATTATAGTCCTCATCATCATCATCGTCATCATCATCATCTTCATTATCTTCATCATCAACAACTTTATCATCCATCTTCATCATCATCAATTTTAATACTGTAGCATTATTAGCAGCTACATACTACAACAGCAGTAAGGTCTTCTGTGATTCACACAATTTGATTCTAAACATTCTGACTTTTAGGGATGTTGTACGGAAGAAGGCTGTGATGGCGCTGTTTGCATTCTACCGCAAATCACCAATGCTAATGGTCCAGAGTCATGACTTATTCAAGAAAGCTCTGTGTGATTCCAAGCCAACTGTAATGACAGCCGCGCTACATGTGTTTAAGTTCTTCATAAAGGTGAGGGTTTCTATACAGTAGGGTTATTAATGTTGTGATGCGGATTGGTGCAGTAGGAATGGTTTGGTTTCCCAACTTTGAAGTCGAGGATTCAATTCCTTGCTGTGCACTTAGCTTGTGTCATTTAGCATGCACTTTTATCTGCATTGCTTCTTTCCATCCATCAGTATAAATAGGAACCTGCTGGAGTTAATTGCCTGCTATTGTGCCGATAGGACAGCAACACAGAAGCATGTGAACCCAAACACCAGGGATTTCAAAGCACTTCGTGGACCTAAAGGAAAGATGCTATTTAAATACTCACTAACAAATTACAAAAAAACATTAAAATCCCACTTTCATTTTTTTTTTCCAGGGAAAGTTTTTATGTCGTATAATTCTATGTCAGTTGTAAAATGCATCTCATAGTATTAGTATTTATTATTAGTATTATACTAACAATAGCATCTCAATAGTATTAGTATTTATTATTAGTATTATTATACTATCAATATTATAACTTATTAATAACTCAACAGGAGAATTCTGAAAAATACAAAGATATTGTGCCAAGCCTCGTGAAGATCTTACACCAGATAGTACATCATAAACTACACCAAGACTTTGACTATCACAACATCCCTGCCCCCTGGACACAAATCAGCATACTTAAAATGATGTCAGTGTTGGGCCAAGGAGACGCACAGTAAGTCTGATCTTTTAAAAAAATTTTGTATATGTTTTGAAGATAAATATTGTAATGAGGATTCAAACCCAAGACCCTCTGATTACTGTTAGCGTCCTCTTCCAACTTAATTGTGATTCCCTTGCATTTTTATATTGAGATTCTTTTTTCCTCAATGCACTTGCATAATAAAGTAATGAAAATTAATGATAATATTATATGGTAGTGTCTGGGTAGTGTCTGGGTCTCGAATTATTAATAAGAAAAGTATGTTGTCAACAAAAATATGTTATCATATTGAGGTGTTTCACCATACTAGAATTACTATAATATAATTTTTACTTGTTACATCGTATCATGTAACAATATTATATATAGCAATAAAAAATTACAGTTGAATTCAAAGGACACTCCAGAATATAGAAGTCTATGGAGAGACTGTATTCTTTCCTGAAAATAATTGTCTGAAGTCCCACAGGAGACTAAAGGGAAGTTTTAATGGAAATTATATCTTTAAAGCTTTTTACCAATACTTTTTATTACTAATGTTTTTTCACAAGGAAATATTTAAACTGTGACTATTTGTTGTTTAACTTTTATTTCTACAGAACTAGTTCATTGATGCATGATGTGTTGTGTGATGTTCTCCAACAGAGCAAGCATTCCAGCTCTATATCTTATGGTAAACAAAATAAATCTTACATTTAAATACATGTATTTCTAGCAACATGATAACATAATAACAAACATAAACACACAGTTTATTATAACAAATGAAGTATAAATAGGGAAAGTACAGTCTCGGTAGTTAAACACAGATATCAGTTAAAATAGAATAAAAAGTTATTTACAAAGTTAACTACTAAAAGTAAATTAATTGGTTCTAGCTTCATAACTAGTAATGTTAGCTAGCTACCGTTCGTTGTAGGTAAAGGTAGGAGAATAACCCATAAGTTGCAGCGTGGTTGTGCTGAATTGCGTATGGGCGTGGTCTGTGACTACCTAGCAGCTGTAAAGAGGCACTTCCTGGTAGCTACATGTTCACATCATTCCACAACAACAGGGGCCGAAATGAACCATAACATCGGGGTAACCCCTACTCTTCCGAAAGATGCAGTGGGCTCTTTAAAGTGCACATGAGCCAGATATGTACACTGGACCTCCATTTTAAGTCTTGGTTCTACCAACCGAACCATGGATGAGGAGCGGCTGGAACCAGCGCCAATGTTGAGGATGTAGCCAGCTGTGCCCCCTGCCTTACCGCTCAGCCACTCGACTAACCAATGTGGTAAATTGGGGGACAATCTTTAATAGTGCAAGATACCAACAGCAAATGGAAACATAAAAATGTTACAAAATGGCAAAAATTTAGATACAAATTTAGACCTCAGTATTATTTAATAGTAATATGCTAATAAATATTTTGTGTTCTGACATTAAATATTTTTTATGTTTTTCGTAGCTTTACAATATGAATGTATAGTTACCATAACAAGAATAGAATGCACACAAGAGATGCTAGAGGAATGCTCACTATGTATTGATAAATTCCTCAAGTCTGCTAATCATAATCTCAAATACTTGGGTAAGTATATTTAAGCATATAAATCATCTTTTACAATATGTCACTTAATATTATTTTAGTCATAGTTATTCAATTTGTATTATGAATCTTTATAGTATTAACAATATTGCTATAGTAGTTAAGTACTATTTGTTTAGTCCTGGTCTCGATTTTAATTTTTTCTCTAGTTTTGACTAAAAAAAATTAAATTACTATTATTTAAGTAAATCTTCAATTTACTTAATTAAATTGATTTGTATTAATAACATGATTAATTTGCTTGTATGCTACGCTCTGGGTACATGCGCACTGCCTCCGACTGTGGGACTACTCTTTTCCATAAGTCTTGATACCAGACACATAAATATATAATAATAATAATAATAATAGGTAGATTTATAAAGCTCTAAGTCCAAGTAAACAAAAGGTGAGGTAAGTATAATGTAAAAGTAGAATAAAATCAACCAAAAACAGGAGAACCACAAAAAGAGACTAGTGTAGGGGATCTAAAACCATTGCACCATTTTAAATAGATACATAACCATACATGATTAAGATGAAAATATTAAAAACAATTACACCAGTTAACTTACAGATATCTTTGGAGTTCAAATATGAGTATTAAATAAGTTGTTGTACTTCGAGTTGACTACTTAAATCTGAAGTAATTAGTGAAACAATGTGAATATAATAGTGCAAGCCATCACGATTTTATCTTTGAACTTTCATGTTTAATAGTTCAGGAATCCTGAACAAATAATAAAGTTTGAAATATAGAATCAAGATGGCTTGTATCTCTTGCTTCAAATTTTGTTTCATACTATAATGTGAATAAACTGTTTAATCTTAATTCCATCACAAAGGTGTCAATGCTCTGAGTTGTATTGTTCAGGTAGATCCAACTATTGCTAGCAAACATCAAATGGTGGTTATTGATTGTCTTAATGATCCAGATAATACCATACAAGTCAAGGTAAGAACATGATGGAAAACAGTGAAACATTTTACATAATATTTCAAGCCTAAACAATGGGATTTGGTTATGTATATATTATTGAGGGTTTACAAATGGTCAGGTTTTCACTCCTCAAGCCTAATTAGAAGACTTGATTAAAGTGCATCAAGGCTTACAAATGATCAGCTCTGCACTCCCTAGACCTCGATAACAGCCTTGTTTATTTATAATCATTCATGGTAAACCTAAACCTTGATGTGTTTATTTTCCTGTCTTGTTCCTAGACATTGGAACTGTTGTATAAGATGTGCAATATGACTAATGTTGATGTCATCTGCAACCAGTACTTGGAATACCTGCAAACCAATAAGGACATCTACATTAAGAAAAACCTACTACAAAGAGTTCTAGAAATGGCATCTAAATATCCTTTATAATTGCTCTGTGTGTTTGTGTAGCAGTCAGATAAGGTTGTGTGTGTCTAGGCATATTTTCTTTCTCTATGCTTTATGGTCGAATCCATAATTTGGATTACAGTGGGCTAGATTAGTAAAATTAAACTGTAACTGTAGTGTGGTAGTTAAGTTGTCTCCCAAGATTTTTGAAAACTACTTAACCTAAGCTTAATAATGAAAGTTTTGATGATTTTTAATATAGGAATGATGTTTCGCCCTACTTAACATGTTATTGTACTGAGTGCTCAGTAAATTCCCAAAAACTTGTGTAAAAAGTCTCGCAAGTGATTTGGGTAGGAATCGAATCCATGACCTCTAAATAACTAGCCTGGTGTCATAACCACTAGACCACCGAGCAGGTATTGCATTGCTATTTTGATGATGTTTTTCATGAGGAAAATTTTCTTCAATTCCAGGATTTTGAGCTCAAATGTTAAATTTTTTCATACACCTAAAACCACTTGCACTCCATGAGTTTCATACACAGACTTGGTTTATATAGAATCACTAGTCTTGTGGGTGACATTTTGGAATTTGATATCTTATTTTTCCTATGAATGATTCACGTATGGACAGAAGGGCATATGGTACATAGACACTGTAAACCAAGTGTTACTGATGGCAGGCAATATGCTGGGCTCAGAAGCTAGGAACCAAATTATTACACAAATAAAAGGTATGGAGTAAACATCACAAATCTAGTACATACATAATATTATTTTGTAACAAACATATGCTATGAAATATAAAGTTCATTAACATAAAAAATGTCTTGTAAGTTAAAAGTACTTTCAAGCTATACCTAACAAAAGTTACAGTACCATACAATTCTTTTTTTTTTTTAAATACAAATTGCATCAGGTGTTCTACAATAAAGAGCCTTGTCATAAACCACATGTAGGTAATATCCTGTTCACTAAACAGAAGGTACCCTTTACCAACCAACAGTGGCACTCAAACAAGATGCTCGATGTTAACAGTATTTTTTCAAGTTTTAAAGTTCAATGTATATTTATATACAGTACAGTAGTTGATTTATGTATATAAATATAGCCGTATGGTTGAATATTAGTACATCATTGGTATATGTTTAATTGGTTCTATATCTTTGTCATCTCCCTTTCTTCTTTGGATACTCAGATACAAGAATGTTAATCACCATTCCTTTATCAATAATTTATTATCATAATAAATAAATTTGCCTTTATATTTGGTAATATTTTTTGTCATTTCTATTTTGATTGTTTACTCAAGATATAGGCCGTTGGAGTGATGCTGACAGTGTACACACTCAAGCTCTTCATTTGTACTACAAATTACTGTCTGCACCTATACTTTCAGAAGCCCTGCTTCAGATCGCTGTGTGGGTAAGTTTAGAGCTTTTGCAATCTTATCAATTATAGGGTAGCCAGATGTCATTTTCACTAGAGCTCCTGTGAGTACTGTTCCAGTGAGCCTTTAACATTTGTGCTTCAAAGTGCTTGAGAACGGAGCACTGAAAATGATTCATTTACTTTTTTGCTGTTTTCGTTGTTATATTTTTTTAAACTTCAGGATATTTCATGGTTATTTTTCTTATTGTTTATGTAAAGCGCATTGAGAACTTTATTGTATTATCTGCTATATAAGACTTCCATTATTAATTATTATTAATTACAATGATTTTTATTTTGTAAGGATTCATTTGATATGCACTTATAATAAATATAATTAATTTTCACTGATTTTTCCCAATGATTTCTTTTTATTTTTGTTGCTATAATTATTAAATCAATTTGAAGGTCTTCCTGTTGGAAAAAAAAATTTGTACAAAATTATCTAAAAAAACATTGAACAAGATTATAACTGACTATTTTAACAGGTTGTCGGAGAGTTTTGGCAGCCTGAGTTTGGCGCCCCCGCACATGAAGTGCTTGATATGTTTTGCAAAATTTTAAAATCATGTTCAGATGACAGCACACAATCTGGTTGGCTGGTGACCTCGATGGGAAAGGTTCTTTGTAAATCAGAAATTCAGAAGATTCCTGACGATTTGGAGATTAGAACGAGTGATAGCAATGTAGAAACCAGACAGGTATTTTATAAAATCCTTCTTCAATATATAATATTTAGGTGCTCTAAACCAGAGGTGGGCATAAAACTGGGAATGAGAGCCACCATGAATTTTTGATTTAACACTGAGAGTAGCACCCAGACTTTGACTTTTCCAGTTTGCTTAGAAAAACCTTTTTTTCACTGCTTATATTGAGCTTTATGGTCAGTTTTTACATTGCATATATTACAGATGGTTGGTGTCACGCCATAAAACAGGTAGTTTTCTAGTTAAAGGTGATAGGTGGGTTGCATGCAAGGTTGTTGCGGGACACAACAAAATTTCGTCCACTTGCGCTCTAAAGATTTGCGAACAGTTTTTTATATACAAAATTGGAGTATTTGTCCATATATGGGCATGATGATGTCATTATTATCACACTGATATATAATTACATGATGTCATTTTACACACAAATATGGGCAAATGACAGAGCTATTTGTTGGTTTATCCAGTTAACTTATAGCCTACTAACACTACCATTAATTCCTGTAATCATCAATACTGTTTTATTTTATATTCTTAGGCAAACAATTGTTGTTTGCTTACAGTTTTTAAATACAAAAATAAAACTATTTAAAACTTAAAATAATGAAGTTTGAAATGTTTGTTTCAGAGAATATTTGAATTGAAAGAACTTTGCCAAGATGTTGAACTATTTGAAAGTGTAAATGTATCATCAACTCAACAATACCTTAAGGAGGTAAAGCTGCTTTTTAAAACTTTTAATTATTATTATAATGCTTGTTTGCTAGCTAGCAGATTTCTACACCATACTTTAATATTATTTCCTTCGGTTGAAAACCAGTATTTCTTGGTGTAAACTGTTTCCACCAGAAAAGTAAGCATACTGGTTATATATAAAGAAAATTGTTCAACATTAAACTGATGAAATTTTATCAACACATGATTACCACTATTATTACCATTATGGGTATTAGTAATGTATTAACATTTTACACTGAATAATTATTGTTGTTTTTGTTGTTATCTTTGTTATTGTTTTTTTAATTAATATTGTTGTTTTTTTTCTGTTGCTGTTGTAATTTCTACATCTTTTTTGGAAAGAAATGTAAATTCTAGCAGATACTATGTTATTATTGTTATTATAGTAGTAAATTTCAAGGATAAATCATATTTGTTTACAGGTAGATAGCACTCTGTCATTCTTAGATGAGTATGTTAGCGATGCATTGGAGGAAGGGGCTACCCCCTACATACCAAGACAACAGCGACACACTGAACCAAACAGAAAAGTTGTTGGTGAGATAAAACACATAAATATACTATCTTTAGTGTACTGTGTTATAGTTTAATCATCATTAATAATGACAATTATTTTATAGTGTTTTTAAGTTAGGAAGTGGTGGTTTTTTATAACATGCTGTAGCAAACAATAGCCATATTGAGTGTGAAATTTTTAGTCATTTTAGTGCTTAATTTGAAACCACTTTTTCAAAGAACCAAAATAACAATCTTTAATATTTTAAAGCTAACCCTGTAAACTGGAGACCGGTCCCCGAGACCCCAAATTTTCAGGCCCTAAATATAGTCTCGAATCGGAGGGACAACTGTATTATAATCGACCTCACCATTATTACTATCATCACCATCTCAATCATTGTGATCATCATCGTCATCATTATTCTATTGTTAATATTATTATTATTATAATTATTGTTATTATTATAATTATTATTATTATTATTATTATTATTATTATTATTATTAATTGTTGTTTGTAGTTGATACTCTACTTGGTGGTCTTAAGTTTGAACCATATCAAAGTCCCACCACATCAGTTGCTAGCACCACTACATCACCAAAAAGTTTCAACACAGCTGAGAGAATTTCAACACAGGAATCTGATAGCTCATCAAAGCATCTTGAAAGGTAAATAATATTATCTTCTTTGATTTAATGTTTATATTCCAGTGATGGATTCAAAATTATATAAAAAAAGAAAATTATGTTCAAATCAAGTTTGAGGGTGCCATTTCTGGCTCTCTGGAGCCATAATCACCATGGTTGGGGCTGAGGTGGTCCCTCTCTAGGCCCTATGTTTCAAATTCCTGGATCTGCCGGTATATATGGGTTGATCTGAGTTTGTAAACAAGCAAGCTCAAAAGTGGTGTGCACATGGGTTCTTAATTAAATTGTGGTGTTTCAGTAGTGCTAGGCATGATATTTATCTCTATTTCTGTGATTTTGTTTATGTCTACAATTACAATCATATTTTCTTTCATATGAGCGGATCATCTGGCATAGTAAAAATTCAGAGAGTTTTACTGAGGACACTTTTTCTTTATCGCAGTTTTTCTGTTTTAGTCACAACCCAAGGCAAGGCATAACCCCTCAGTTTCCCTCTACTCATGCTGTCCTTAATCGCACCTAAATTACTTCCAAGTAAAATAAAATGTGTGAAATAGTAATATTAAAGTAGTTTCTTCTCTAAAGTAGGTTCAACAACAAAAAAATGTATTTGCTTATTTCTTATTTTCTGTTCCAGTACTGACAACTTAGAACTCAAAGGTATTAAGCAAGTCTGGAGCAAGGAAGGCTATGTAAAGAAAAAGTCTGGAAGGAAGACTAGTGTAGATGATGAAACAAAAACTGAAGTTTCCAATCAAGAGTCCTCATTCTTGCCACCGATGTCCAAAACCAAGCACAAAGCCCAGCCTGTGGTTAGTAATATATGTATTGAGTACTTGTAGTTCTATTGAACTGAAAGGAAGAACGGTAAAACATTGTACCCAGAGCAGGGCTGTAACTGAAAAAAACTAAGGGTGGGTGATATACATTGTAAGGAGCATGATAACATTGGTAAACACTAAATAATAAGAGTGGATTTTAAGGATGGAAAAGTGGGTCAATAAGGGTGGGTGGAGAGCCATGAAATTAGCTTTAAACTGGGTGGAAAACCGCAAGACCTGGTGGCCCTGCCTACCATAACTACATCCCTGCCAGAGATTTGAGCTCACAAGACAGATTGTCCATCTATACAGTAATTGTTTTGGGCCAAGCAATGGAGGACAGGCATGTTAAAAAGCAATCTACTACTTCACTTTCATAATGAATTAATTGAATTACTTAAATTTGAATTTTAGGCCTATTTCGTGAATACTTACCTGGATAAACCGACTAATTGTCATTGTTCCCAGACAGAACACCCCCTCGAAATAAATGAAACAGTCCGACCCAGGGCGCCAAGTACGAACCATCTCCCTAACAAACATCCTCATTCCCTTTTCGACCTTCGTTGGAAAGTGAACCTCCTTCAGAGTGCTCAATCATAGAGTTGTTCCACGTGTTAGCGTGTTCGTGTTCGCTACCGTAATATATTGATATATAAAGGCCTTATTGACAATACTAAATGAACATAATACTGGTGAATTTTAGATTTATGTTTGGAGAGATTAAGTGAATTGTTTGAATTGTTAGATAATTTATTTCTTTAGATGAGCATGGCCTCTGCAGCAGCAGTCACAGCCGAGGCATCAACAGTTGATCATGAAAAACAAACATTAGCAAATAAACTCTTTCGAGGAATTGGCAACCAAGACGTCCAAGTGAGTATTTAACCCCCAACTAAAATATTAGCCTGTATATTCCATCAATTTCCAATTCTGCTAACAAATTCCATTACTGTTTGTTACGTTATTTCAGACTAAATCTTCACCAGGTCGTGACCGTTTATTGGATATTGGCAACCATGGTGATGAACAGTTGCTCAGCGATGATGTTGTTGCCATGACAACCAAAGATGATTCAGATCTTTTTGATTTAGTGGACATTAAAACTTTTAATAATTTAAATCACAGAACTATTGACCTAAATGCTCTGCAATTGAATGATCAAACAGATACATTACATGATGTAACTAAGGGATCACATGACTTGTCTTTGATATCACATGATTTGATTGGTGAATCACATGATGCTAGTGGTATATCACATGACATTGGTAGAAGACAAATTGATAGCTTCGTTGGAAAGTGAACCTCCTTCAGAGTGCTCAATCATAGAGTTGTTCCACGTGTTAGCGTGTTCGTGTTCGCTACCGTAATATATTGATATATAAAGGCCTTATTGACAATACTAAATGAACATAATACTGGTGAATTTTAGATTTATGTTTGGAGAGATTAAGTGAATTGTTTGAATTGTTTGATAATTTATTTCTTTAGATGAGCATGGCCTCTGCAGCAGCAGTCACAGCCGAGGCATCAACAGTTGATCATGAAAAACAAACTTTAGCAAATAAACTCTTTCGAGGAATTGGCAACCAAGACGTCCAAGTGAGTATTTAACCCACAACTAAAATATTAGCCTGTATATTCCATCAATTTCCAATTCTGCTAACAAATTCCATTACTGTTTGTTACGTTATTTCAGACTAAATCTTCACCAGATCGTGACCGTTTATTGCATGTTGGCAACCATGGTGATGAACAGTTGCTCAGCGATGATGTTGTTGCCATGACAACCAAAGATGATTCAGATCTTTTTGATTTAGTGGACATTAAAACTTTTAATAATTTAAATCACAGAACTATTGACCTAAATGCTCTGCAATTGAATGATCAAACAGATACATTACATGATGTAACTAAGGGATCACATGACTTGTCTTTGATATCACATGATTTGATTGGTGAATCACATGATGCTAGTGGTATATCACATGACATTGGTAGAAGACAAATTGATAGTGAGCAAGTTGATAAAGATATATCTAGAAATAAAGATGTTCTAGAGAATTTAAATTCTGATGCAATATATAATATAGAGCAGGCCCTACAAACTGCTATGCCAAGAGCTCAATCGCGAGTACGTGCAATATCTCCAAACAAGGTATTAATGACAGCTACAAGCAATGATACGCCAAAGATGAAGTCGTTATTAGATGATGACGATGAGGTTACACCAATAATCCCAGAATCCCTCCGTGCTTTTCCTTCATCATCCACACAAGATGAGTTATGCATGAATGACATTGCGTCATTAAGAATGTGTCGTGTCTGGAAGCCAGATTATTTTGTAATCGTTTTGTTTCTGATAAACAAAAGCAGAAGTCATAAAGTGACTGATGTTTCTATTACACTCAACTCTCCTAGTAACCTTAAGGTATGTCTGTACCCTTTAATTTTTGCTTTGATCGTTCGAGGTTTATACCGGCCAATAACCCTCTGAGAGTTAATAAGTTTAGTGTGAGACTCCTAAACAATTTAAGAAAATGCTTTTTATGCTTTTACTCTAAATTAAATTATTATGCCTTATGTATTCAAATGTTGTAGTTTACCAGTGGTGCAGTCCAGGGTTAGGGATGGTTTCCCCCCTCCCCTGCCATTTTTTGACAAAAAACTGTTGTATGCCCTATATATAGTCATGATGTGCCTATATATGGTCATGATGTGATGTCATCAAGACCATATTTAGGCATGTCACATGTTTTTGTCAAATAGAATTTGATAAGCTTGAACAGGGCTTTAGAGTTTATAAATTCATGTTTGCTGCCCTCCATCTTGTGCATAAAAATGAGATTATAAACTAATGCATGTATCAATTTGAAGGAAACACCTGTAACGCTTGGGAAGCAAAATGACCAAAAACCAAAGCATATAGGCCTACACTATACCTAAAAACTACATAATATCAACTAAACAAGAAGTATGGAAAACACTAAGTAAACAAACCAAGAGAGAAAAAGCAAACTATTTTAAGCAATGATGTATTATAGAAGTAGAATTATTAACATTGGGAGAGTATTAGGAACTGCGTGGGAAAGTAAGGTGAATTCGCTTGGAGAATATGGAGATAGGTGATGATTAACTAATTGAGTTTAATTTTTTTTGCTCAGCAAATTTTCATGGGGGCATCTGAGGGATGCAAACCTTTCTTAGTTTTGTACCTCCACAATCTCCTAAGATATGCCACTAAAATTAAGAGTAAAGGAACTAGCATCAGCGCTAAGTTTGCAATTACACTTAAGGCCCACAATGAGGGCTTGCTGACACCAGATCTGACACAGACCACAAATAATGCAGTGTTGTACAGTATAGTGACTTGTTTCTATTCTATATTATACAATATTAATTATTTTCGATTTGTTTTTATTTTTTCTGTTCTATATTATTATACATTATTAATTATTTTAATTTTTTATTTTATAGTGTTCTATAGAAGACCAAGAAATAAGTAAATGGAGTTTAGACAGCTTACCCCCTACTTCAGTAGAAAATATAGCTGTACATTTCAAGCATAAATCCCCATCATTAAACATGAATCTAGGGGGTCAGCTGTGTTTCCGGGACAACAGTCAGACGTTACAGAGACTGTTTTTTTCTACTGACATTACATTGCGGGATTTCATAAGGTAAATTAATTTCATTTTCTTACGTATCTTCTTTATGAAGGGAGTTGCCTATTAAGGGGAGTTGGGTATACCCCCTATTAAGGGGAGTGAGGAATACCCCCTATTAAGGGGAGTGAGGAATACCCCAGAAAAACAAAATAACACACTAGTGCAATATTTTTTATTACCTCATTCCTCCAGCTACAGTAATCATCCTTACCCGTAGAAGCAGTTGTCGCATCGGTTGTGGCTTGGACTCCCAACCTTGAGGCACTTTATCTACAGTTGCCTCTCTCCACCCAGGAGTACAAGTGGGTACCTGGTAGGTTCGAACACAACTGCGCTGATTACTAGCTGCAATATTATGGAATTCTTCCCAGGGAGCTGAGTATGTGTTCTATATGTGTTTGATCCAATGACCGGGGTAGTAATGTGAAGCGCTTAGAGGCATTGTGCATGAAGCGCTTTATAAGAACGACATATTATTATTATTATTACCCCACTTCCATATCATGGACACCACCTGATGGCGATAATCTTAGATACCCCAGCTGTATTTAAGATCCTCAATGCTCTATTCATTTTTGAAAAAATGGATTGCCTTCCTTTCAGCAGTGCCTCATATTAATTTATAATACTCAGTTTGAACTGACCAGTTAATTTTTAAGAGATAATATGAGTAGCCAGTCAGTGTTTCAGCTGTTATTAGCCAAAAAGCCAAATCCCAATAAAATCTGAATTTTGCTAAATATTTTCAATCAAAACAGCTAATGGAATTAAGCTATCATTGCTTATATTCTTTTGTTTTGGCTAATCAAATTTCTAATTTGGCTAATTATTTTCATACCAAATTAGCCAAATTGCTAAATATTGTTTTTGGCCAGTGGTGTAACAGCTTTGAGCTCTCGCCAGTGAAGCCATAGGCTCTGAGGTCTAAAAGGAAGCCGGGGAAATTTATCAGGATTTTTACTCCATTAAATTTGCCAAAGCGGGCGGGATTTTTCCCAGGGTATTAGGACCTTAAAGAAGACTTAGCCAGGGGCCTCGGGCCTCTTTGTTATGCCATTGTGAGTAGTTGTAGTATTATGTAGAATTGATAGTAATTAAGAACAAGTAGCACTTTGGAGATTTTGTGTAATCATTGTTGATACACAAGCTGTGAGTAGAAAAGCTTGTGTTTAAATACATGTGCAGTGGTGGATCCAATATTCGAAATAGAGGGCCCAGGGAGGGACTTTTGACAGATAGCAGATCTGGACCACCTCAGCCCTACCATTTGGAGCTGAGGTAGTAACATTTATGTATATGGCACCCCTAATGGCTGGAAATGGCACTCCCAGACTTTTAATATAATTTTCTTTTTTTCATAATTTTATTGGCACCTGTCTCTTATACACATCTAGATGTGTATAAGAGACAGCTATTCTACTGTGCTCATGTTCAGCTAAACTGATTATAGGTCATTAATCTGGTGATGAAGTGGAGCTGTAGCATGGTGGCTAAGGTGCTTACATTCTACTCCCCACTCCTGGCTTCAAATTTTGTGAAATTCCAGAATTCTATTTCTCATGGCTTTTTTCTTCACTTCTTAATCCATTTACAAAACTTGTTTATTGATTTGAGGTGGACCTACCCTCATGGACAGATAAATGCTTCATATAGCGGGCCCCAGAAAAGATGTTATTTCAGCCTATGTTCTAGGCCTCACTAAGAGGCCTAGTTAGCATTTTGATGCTATCCTCAATGCCATTCATTCCATACTTGTTTCATTTTGATTAGAATTATTATCTGGAACACACATAATCCATTCTAAGACGCTCAAATCAGATGAGCATTTTTCATAAAATTCACTCAAAAGTGGACATGTACCAGACATGGGCTTATACCAAGGAGACAGTACAGGGTATCATATTTTTATTATATAAGATCTCAATAAATGTATCAATAGAAGGCATGTAGTGTGGAGTTTTCAATTATGAGCTGTAGCAAATATTTCATGAACCCAGTTTTTCTATGTATTGTATTACATTAAAATAATTAACTATTATTTTTAGGCCGGCGACTCTAACCACTGAGGAATTTGGTAAAATGTGGCAGAGCCCAATGCTTCAAAGTAAGATAAGCCTTGAGAAAGGTAAATTCAAAAGCATTGAGCAGGTGTTGGAGGTTACAAGTTCCAGACTTCGTTTCCACCAGGTGGAAATCTTGGGTAAGTTAACAAATGTTGAAGAAGAGCCTAATATAAGCTTTTGAATCTTAAATCTTGTAATTAATTTTATTAATAAATTAGATTCATTTTCAACAATGAATTCAAACCTTTACTACACACTGTAATCAGTAGTGCAATGCCTGTCTCTTATACACATCTAGATGTGTATAAGAGACAGGGTGAAGGCCCCACGGGTCAAGGAAAAAAAATCAACCCCTCGGGCATTTATTCGATTCAGGCGTTTATTCCAAATGAGGCTCTAGAGGGGGAGTTTATCCAAGAAGGGGTTTATTCAAAGCGGGGCTTTTATTCAATTATGGTAGTTATACTGTAACATGACATGCCTTTAATTTCAGATCAAGAAGCACTAGCATCAGGGTCAATATTAGACTCCACTCCATGCTTACTACATGTCAAGTTTGATGCAAAATCCTTCCAGCTGTGGTTCAGAACAACTAGCAAACTTCTAGCAGAGTGTCTGGTCCAGGAGGCTAAGAAACACTTCAAGTAATCATTAATCTCAAAAAATATCATCTGTTTCCATAAAGTAAACAAATAATTGAGCTAATTAAGTACACAGATAATTTTCCTATTATATATCTTTTAAAGCCATGTCCAGACTATTAATTTTTACTTGACAAGAACATGTGACATCCCTAAATATGGTCATGATGACATCATCAGGCACATTATGGGCATACCGTAGCGGCTATTGGCACTGCACTGCAGCAGTGCGGAAAAATGCTGCTGTTTTCTATCGGCACTGCCGCCAAAATACTGCAGTTTTTTATCGCATAAATTTAGGCCTAAATATGACCCATGACACAGTATTTGTTAAGAGTGCCTTGGGAATTCCAATTTAAAATTCCTACTTCATATTATTGCGAAAAAAGCACATTGTAGACCTGTAAGAAAATGTAAAATCAAACTATTTGTGTTATTATATGTATTCGGTCAGTTGATGTTAATAGTTTGGTTTTATTCGGCTTTATACAAGTGCGACACGAAAAATAGAACATCATGAAGCACTTTTAAGGTTTTATTGAACATCATGAAGCACTTTTAAGGTTTTATTACAAAGGGGCAAAAACCCCTTGCAGGAATAGTAAAAGCGATTATCTCAGCTTTGTTGTGCAAAATTGCGTAAATCACCAAAAGTTTGTCATTTTTCATTTTACTGTTACGGGTCACAGATTGTGATTAGAATAAAGTATTTGGTACCATTGTAAAGCTAAAATGTTTGTAGTTCTTGTAGTATTCACTACATGTCAATCTGATCACATACACACTCTCAACGAGCTTCGGTTAAAATTTGCTAAAAAGTCTGGCAGTGGCTGATATTATTTTTTCAAACACCTGGCGGTCAGAGTGCTAAGCATGGTGAGACAAAGTCGAATTCACCAATATGCTAATTAGGACCTTCTTGGAAGTCCTGTTGCTACTGTAAAATTATATAAGTGATTAAACCATTCTGATGGGTAAACTATCTGAGGTGATTCCATTGTGACCAAATACACATGTCACACAAGCATACAAAATTTGAAACATGATAATCATTTTTATAAAATATAACATACGCAAGTCACTGGTTAGCAAAGCTTCTAACACGAGAGAAGCCAACAGTCAAAGACTGTCAGAGCAGGAGGAAGATCTAAGAAAATATTTGTTTGCTGACCAGATAGTGCAGACAAAAATATGATTTTAGTTTCTGTATAAAATCAGCTAGGGCCTAATTAACATAACATTAAGCTTAACAGCTAAAACTCGTTAAAAAGATAAGAATCCTATATAGGTTGTTACTGGAACTTTAATAGGCCTATATGACAGTTTGATTAATGAAATAATTTGAATGAAAACAATTTAAAAGAATTAACAGTTAGGTCCTATAAATTTTAATAATTGTTGATTAATTTATAAACTTAAATTAACAGAAATGTAATTGGCATATCATAATAATAAGTCAATATTATTAAATCAACTTGTATCTAAGTAAAATCTGTTTTTAGCAGCATTTTTTGCACTGTGACAATGCCAATAGAAAACATCAGCTTTTTTGCACTGTAACAGTACCGATAGAAAACAGCAGCTTTTTCGCACTGTGGCAGTACATGTTGATAGAAAACAGCAGCTCTTTTTTTTTCGCATTGTGGCAGTGTGGTATCCTCAGCCATGGGCATACAGCAGTTTTTGTGAAAGAAAATTAGGCAATGTGAACGGAGCTTATTTTACATGATGCTTGGAAAATATGGGTATGAAAAGTAATTTGAAGTTATCAAGCTAACTTTAGTTTTTTGTAGGCTATCTTCTCACACGGCAGCTAACGGTTAGCAGGATCCGGATCCTGCTAACCGTTAGCTGCCGTGCGTCCATACGAGAAAATCCCGATCCGGATACCTAGAATACGATGATCGAATCACTGGCCAATAAGAAACTGGAAATTGTAAACGCGTACGTGTGATTGGTTGATGATAGAAACGTGCTCACTTGCTAACCGATAGCGCTTGCTAACCGTTAGCAATATCCGGATACCGCTAACGGTTAGCGCTAACCGACCGGGCGTTCTCACACAGGTGCTAACGGTTAGCGCTAACGGTTTGCTCCCGATCAGGATACTAGGTCTCTCGTGAGAACCAGGCTTTTATATATTTAGAGATCCATGTGACATAAACAGCAAACAAAAATATTCTATCAGATTTATATTTTTCAGCACAAAATGCATTAAAATGCTGATTCATAAACCATAGCACATTCTGTCAGATATCTGAAAAGATATCAAGTCTTTAAAGCTCTGTCCACACTATCAAATTTCTTTGACAAAAAACTGTTGTATGCCCATATATAGCCATGATGTGCCTATATATGGTCAGGATGTGACATCATTGTGACCATATTTAGGCATGTCAAGTACAATTTGATGATCTGGACAGGGTTTAAGCAATGCTGCTGGCCTGATTCTTGCTAGAGACTCGTATGGTGTGTGTGGTGCTTGCTTGCTCCCTCTATCAACAGCAAGTATCTTCTGTTAAAAAAGATACTGAATGAACTAAAATGATAGAGTGGCAGCATCATATCATTAATTTTTTTGATAAACACATTAATGAAACAGGATTACTAGCAGTCCTGGCCCAATTCTTAATGTCTTTCTTTAAGATAGAACTTCTTTGATCAATATAAAAAGTAACAGTTCATGCTAACTATGACTCCAAAATATTGTGGATTGATAAATATTATTAAATATTTTTTTATGATTCATATTCATATTTTAAGTATTTTTAATAGCTTTTTGTTTACATTTTTATGTTAATTATTATATGAATATTTATTTACCAGTTTATATCTATTTAATTCTAAATTAATCATTTTATGTAATCACAATATTTCATTTATTTATTTTTGTTTATTCATTTCTGCAATACAGAAACAACTACAAATTTATGTAAACAGAAAAATAAAATTTATAACTGAATTAATTTGGTGCTAAACATCTCATGCCATATGCTGTCCAGATGTACGACATATGTCAATATTCCGCCAAGGCTGTCACGAGACCCAAAGTGTGCTACAGTGTGCATGATACCTTCCCTTGAGTACTTTATTGTATGCTGTATCTACTGCCATCTTGGTTGGTAGACATTTTGCTTATTAGTATTTCCGTATTACAGTACTGTACTGTTTATTTGGTAATCAAAATTGTAGAATAACACAGACTGATGCCTGGGGATGAAATGAGTCATATTGGCACTAAAATGGTGGCACTCTCTTCTTTATAATTAAAATATCAAAAACAAAATATGAACATTTTTAAAAAGGGATTATCCAAAGAAACTACACAATATGGATACTAATGAAGTAGGAAAATTTCATGTAAAAATAAAAAATATGAACATTGGAGAAGTAGAAAATCTCAGTAGGTATAAACAGAATATTTGAATGTAGTAGGAAAATTCTTATTTGGTGTAAGCAAAATATGAACATTGAAAAGGTAGGTAAATCTCATTTAGCATAAATAAAAAATGGTAGGAAAATCTCAATGGTATAAGCACAAGATATGAATATAGTACAGGTGTCCCTTCAATTAAAACCATTTTTTGGGACTGGGGTTTCCATGGTCTTTGGCAGCTTTGGTCTCTAATAAGAATAATAAAGATAAAAGACATTTGTTAAGTTGGGACAACAGAAAAGTGGTGTCTAATAATTGGAGGTGGTCCTTAATTGGAGGGGTCTTTAATTAGAGGGAGATTGTCTTTAAATTTTAAAAAAATCTTATTTGCTGTAAACAAAATATAAACAAATAAAAAATAGAAAAATATTATTTGCTATAAACAAAAATATAAACATTGAAGAAAAGGAAAATTTGCTATAAACAAAACAATGCAAATGCAATTGTAGAAAACAATATAAATGCAAGTCTTGTTCTAAGTTTTAACAATTTCAAAAATTATACCTAAGGGTTAAACCTCAGTAGGGTGGCATCAGATGTCGGATATAAATAGATATGGATCATTCATGCACATGTTTCACAACCCTGCTTCTTTATCATAACAGTGGTCCAGTAATTCCTTCTCTAATCTTGCTCTATCATTTACAGAAAATTCAAAATTCAGCTGCTTGTGTAGCTGTCTGTGCACCGTATCTGTCCTCCATTAGTTTCCTGTTTGGCAAATCAATGTTGTTATTTTAATGTGTAAAGTTTTATTATTTTTATGACCGGCCATCACACATTTTTCAACTCGTACCTCAGTATGAACCGTCCCGTTGTCTCTGCTCTGATAAAAAATCTTGGCCTGATATTCCTAAATTTCTACAATGACATAGATAAGACATTTTTCATTCTCTGCCTCTCTTTGGAATCATGGACTCCCCTGTTTAATTAAATAATGAATTCAACTACACAGCATTCTTTGTAAAATTAATTTAAAAACCTGTTTCCTAACCAGATTTTATTATTAAATGTAACTTCGATCATTTTTGAATTTGCTGCTTTGTTTTCATTGTTGCTGTTTTTTTGTTTTTTTTATTATTTTTAATACTGTCATTATTATTTTTATTTTTTCCCTGACAGACAGTGCATATAAATCTGGTCGGTAAGAAGCTTTATACTTTTATTCTGTCCGTACTTTATATTGAAGATATATTTACAGTTAAACTTGGACTTTCGCATTCAGAATCTCTTTGCAGAGGATGTTATGTAATAAGCAACAAAGTAGTTTGATTTCCAATTTGTCAAAGAATAAGGATGTAATACTAAATATTAAGGGAAAAAAAATGTTTGGGAATGTTGTTTGTTTTGTTTATTGAACTTTATTTTGTACTTTGTTTTGTTTGTGCAATTGAAATAGGTATCACTTGATTAAAAATAATCGACAAATGATTAAACTGAACAAATTGAAAGTATTTCTTGAAGGTTTGCGTACGTGGTGAATATCAATAAGATATCTTATTGATACTCATAAAAATACTCCAAGTATTGAAATGCACGCCATCGTGTTGGGATTCAATATTTCGACATTAATTTTGACATCATTAGAAATGTATTATACTATCTAATCTGAGATTAATCTGTGAACCTTTCGATTAACAAAAACAAATAAAAATTTTGGTACACCATGTGTGTGATTTTGTTGTGAAAATATAAACAAACCTGACCTTATTATTTACAAATCATGTACAGTATCGAGTGTAATTAAAATACAGGTTTGTGTTAGTGAAATATTTCTCTTGGTCCTACCAACCATGTCATTATTATTAAAAATACCAGTCAAAATACCTTTGATGTGTATATTTTATTGATTGTGGTCAAATCAAATGTATTCATTGTAATTTGTATTATTGAATGGCAGTAATCTCTTCATCTATGTGTATTATTGTATGCTGAGTGCATTTGTCTACCCTCTTGGCCTGCAGTGCACTTGGTATACCCTTGGGTCTTTTGAAGTACTCATCATTGACCTGGTTCTGCCTTGCAAGGATTATCTAGAATTTGGCCCTCAAAACCAGAAACACTGGCTCTCAAACTCATTCATAGAGGTATTTAAATAGATAGAATACGGTAACTTGAATGACCAAATTAAAATTTAATTCATCGTGATCAAAACACAGAGCTAATGAAAATAGGCCAAGGCTATATTCCTAGGCACATGGCGTTTTTATACCCATGCAGTGGAGTGGCCAGTGAAGGGGATGGGGGGTTAAGGGTTGACGTAAGTAGGCAAAAATTACAAGAAATGGCTCATGAATATTTATAAGAATCACTGGTGGAATTAAAGTCCAAAGGATAGCTGACAGTCAGGGTCATTATTTTTTATAACAGGAAGCTCTGATGAATGCTAGGTCTGCCCAGCAGACTATTGTCTGGATAGATGTCACTGCAACTATCTCAAATCTGCTTGGGTTCTCATTGTATGATAAATTCAAATGGCATATTTTCAGAAAACAATAAACTCAGTTTTCATTAAACTTATTTTAAGGCCATGATAAATATTTCTTATAAGCTTTTTATATATACTTGCATATACATACATATTGTTCATTGTTGGTTTAATATTAGAACAATTCTAGATTATCCAAATTTGTTACTACATCCAGTAACAGAAATAAGGCCAAATTATAAAAAGTAAAACATAATTGTTTAGCACAGAAGTTCTCAAACTGTGGGTTAGCGCCCAAATTTTGTTTACTAAATTTATTAGAGGGTCGCAAGACTACAATAATTTTTAAATCTTTTATTTTTATTTTTTAAAATTTTATTCAATTTCCAGGGAAAAAAAATGTTTATATCATGCGAAAATTTGTTGTAAAGAGTGCAATCTATCATTTTATTTCAAGTTTGTTTCCCAGATAATGACTCATATTAATGTCGACATCTTTTTTAACATCCTTGGTTTTTTAACATGCTAAACCCGCAGTTTAGCATCACTTTCCCCTCATAATTTCTCAACCTGCCTCTAATTTTTTTCTTTTTTTCCAAAAAAAAAAAATAAAGTACTTATTAAAATTGTATTAACCTGATACAGTATTTATAGTACAAAGCAAAATTAACTGTAAAATTTTTTAAGCAGATTAAGCAATAACACATAAACAAATTGATTTTACTAAGGGGATTACGATAGAAAGTATTGCTTAACTATTTGATTTGGTGAACTCAAAAGGAATGATAAGGGTAATATTTTTTTGTTATTAATAATGACCTTTTATATGTGTTTATATAAGTAATTAGTCAACTATTTATGCAGGTAATGCTAAGTGAATTGTTTACACTGATATTACCGGTACCTCTATGTTTAATAATGCATACATGCTCATTGACCCAGGATTGACAACATAGTTGGCAGTCCCTATTCTACTCAATTACAGGCCTACAATTGACTTGTTTTAAGCCAGGCTCTGGAGGAAAATAATTTTTTTATATTAATTCTACAACTGATTTTTCTAAGAAGAGGTAATGAGATACAGATTTTTGAATATTAAAAAACTGAGGGAAAGGGGCATACCCACAAAGTTTTCGTCTTTTTTCGTCTTTTTTTATGAAAACTTCGAAGAGGTTAATGAGATACAGATTTTTGAATATTTAAAAACTGGGGGAAAAGGGGCATACCCACAAAGTTTTCCTTCTTTTTTCCCCCAGTTTATAAATATTCAAAAATCTGTATCTCATTAACTACTGCTCCCAAGTTTTTCGTCAAATATGCTTTGTGTGTCTCAGAAAAATCAATTGGACAACATATTAAAATTCTTTTTTTTTTCTCCGGAGCTTGACTTTAACTTTAATTTTATTTATTTAGATGTTTGTTTATGGGAAAGAAGAGGCCTGTTCATTCCAGTGTTTCTTTTTGACATTTTTAGGGCTTACTTTGATGGTGTTTTTTCATACATTCTGCTCATTATTGAGCCCCTCTCTGCTCTGTCAAAATAATGTGCCCTTAACGGCCTGGGGCTCCTGGCTTTAGCCAGTAAGAACCCATTGGTGTTATGCCACTTGTTTAATAAATAATAAATGTAGAAGTCACCATTTTCATCATAATCACCATCATTATCGTCATCAGACTAAAACATATTTACCCACTATCTAGAAAATGGTTTGGGCTAAGGTAAGAAATTTAATGTAATTTTCATTTTTTCTCCATTATTTTTTTTTTATTTTGAAACATTTACGAGGGAAAGGGCCAGCTGCCTCTCTCCCCTCTTGAATCTGCCATTGGCGTCATCATCATAATTGTCGTCATCTTCATAAGCCTATCCTCGGCTCTTTAGTCCACAATTAAATTCACTGGCTGAATAATTATAAGTGACAAGTTTTTGTTTGTGTCTTTTGAGTACCAACACCTCCGTGTTAGTGAAATTGTTTGATGAGCCATCTGATGCATACATATTCAGCCACTCAGTGTGACTACATTGTGTGATCAGACCTGTGTGACCTTGACAAGAGATTAGCAGAATTTAAAACCAAATCATTGGTATCCGGTTAATATTTAATTTAGCATAAAGTAGCACAAAATCAATTCAAATATTCATTCAATGATAACAAAACAATCATTGACAAAATACAATTTACAAATATGAGTGCGTATAGAGGCCAATATGTTTTGCCTTAACAACACCTAAAAAGCAAAAAAACAAATCATATTTAAAAGTTGATACTAACTTAATTGATCTTCCAGTGGTGTATCCTAGGGGTGGTAAAAGGGTTGCCCTTTCCGCAAAAGCTAGGCATTCTCTAACCAAGTGTGAAATCATTTTAATACCAGTAGATTAAAATGGCTCAAACTCCAGAGCTAGTGAGTAGGACAAAATCAAATCAAATATTTATTCAACAACAACAAAACAATCATTGACAAAATACAATTTACAAATATAAATGCATATATAGAAGCGAATCTGGAAAGGGGAAGTGCATACACAATATTAAACAAAAAAAATACTACAGAACTGTTAAGTGTCACTTTGGTTCATCTATTTATATAGTGGTTAATGGGATTAATATTTTGTCATTTATATATTTAATATTGAACTTCCTAACTATGATGTCATTCAATAATGTGTATCAAGTATTATTTTTTTCCTATTTTTTTTTCTAGGGTAGTGAGGGAAGTCATTTGACTTCGTTCATTTTATCCAAAGATTTTTACTTGCTTTCAGTCTACTAGGTTGGACTTAAATCTTATTATCATTTTGTAATGTTTTTTTTTTTTTTTTTTGTTCAATCTTTTTTTGTACAATCAGTTAATGTATATTTCAATTTTACTAACATTTTCTATTCATGAGAGTAACAAAGAACAGGAATTTGTATTTTTTTCCCCCTTCCTGATTAAAAATTGTTGACATACGACAAGGAAATCAGAAGGATATTGAAAAAATTGCTTGGGCAATATTTCTATAGGCAGATTCAAAGGGGTCATGCTCTCTAGAATGTGAATATAAAAACCGAAAAAATTATTTGTTCATAAATTTCATAATGTTTATACTGGGCTGCTGTAGATTATATAGTTATTTAACCAATTTTCAAAATTTAAACTATCTATTCTTGGGTTCATTTTTTTTTATACTATACAAAGTCTTTTCTTTTAAGAGGCTGTACAAGAAGCCCTGGTCCCAAAAGTGGTCTTTAATTGAAGGAAGGAAAGCCTGTATTTTTAAACTAGTCTACTAGTTTAATAACATTAATTAAAAGGAACAACCTTGCTTGAGGCTGTCGTATTAATATTGATAAAAAAGCGATTACACTTTAAACTTAAGTCAAAACACAACAACCTGTTTCAATAATTCCTATGCAAATAAAATGTGTGATGAATTTTTAATAAATGAATAATTTAATAATTTATGTTTTTAAAGCAGAGATTCTATATTTAGGAAGTGTTGAAGTGTACAATACATTATTACTCCTCAGTTCTATAATTGTTTCAGTGCAGTAACATGCAACCCAAGCAGGTATTAATTTAACTCCTTGGCAGGAAGAGTGCCTTTAGGATCAAACAAGAGTGGACAGCCGTGAAATCCCATCCTCCTAACCAGAAACCATGAGCTCCTACTGCTTTACCATTTTCCTCTAATAATTAAGGAGTAAATACATATATTAAAAGCGACAAGTTATTCTGTAATAATAATAATAATAATAATTATTATTATTATTATTATTATTATTATTATTATTATTATCATCTTCTAGATGAATGAAAATGTAATTATTTCATGTATAGCGAATAATAGCCTATTGATGGCTTTTGGAGCAAATAAATTTTGAATTGAATATTGTACCTTAATCAGTATTACATTTTGAGATTCAGCTGCATACATAGTAATAATAATGATATAACAAAATACATATGGTAGAACTACCTTGACATATCATTACACTGAACCTTTTTTTCCAATATTCATATTGCTACTTTATAGAATATTTATGTAGGTTATTAGCCTTCAGTTTTGATTTAAATGTTAATAGGTTACTTAAATAAGCAGTCCAAATATTGACAAAGTAGGAAAGGTTAAGAGTGGTATGTAACAGGAAGACAGTAAAGGCAAGAGCGGTAGGTAGCAGAAAGCGGTGGTAGTGTAACAAACAGGCCTGTGGCTCGGGCTTCTTTTTGGGGCCTACTACCCTGAGGAGGTAGAGTTTCGTAAGCATTGCATATCTCAAAGTTTTGAAATTGGGGAAAGTAAAAGTGGGAGCCTCGATGATGGAGTGGAGTACTAGCCTAGCTTGCAAAATAATGTAGCACAAGGTGATTATTAATTAGGCCTACTACTCGCATAATTTTGTAGCTTCGAACATCTCCAATGAAAGGGTGGTGACTGGTGAGGGAGACTTTTTTGTAGCAGTGGGGTATCTAGAAGTCTTGAAGTGGGGGTGCTGATGAGGAGTGGGGGAGTGCGAAGGTGAAGGGGGGGGGGTGCTAACTCGCAAAATAACAAAATAAGGTGATTTAGGTTATTTTTAACAACTTGACCATGATTTCGGTGGGAGGGCCTTTGAGGGCGTGAGTAATTTTTGGAGGGGTGTGCCCAACCCCATACATCGCCTCCCCTAGATACACCACTGCCCCCTAGATAAACCATTGTTTGTAAGGCTTTAGTGGAGTACAGGACGAAGGTTGTATTTTGTTTTTTATACGTTCCTGTTTATTAACGGCCCAGTTTGGTCAATCAAAGGACCATGATCCTGAGAAACAAAAAACTTGTCAATACCCTGCAGCCCCCTGGAGCTCCTTGCTTTACTGTTGCTAGTGACAGCTCATGGGTGTTACGTCATGCTTGACAGGAAGGCTTTAAATGCAGAGCTTGCTATCAATATTCATATCATTGACACGTTTTTTTTCCCTAAAGTTGATAGACTACAGTCGCTGAGGCTTATTGCTTCTAGTCTTACCATTTGTGATGACATTTCACAGTATTCAGGGTCAATCTAAGTTGGGCTACCACGTTATTGATTGATGGAGTGACAGAACAAACACGTTTAGCGAATGAATATATTGAGCTAAATTATTGACTTGGAGGTGATTCATAGCTGGCCGCCCACATGCACGCAAAAACGTTTTTTTTTTTAGTACAGTACAGCATAAACTTATTACTGGAGCTGCTTGATAGTAAAAATACTTGCCTTCCAATCCTAGTGTTCTGGGTTCGAGTCCTGTGAAGGACATCTTTTTCCCTCATAAACAAGAACAGCAGCACATCCTAAACCCCATGTGTAGTGCATCCTGTATGTTCTTTTGAAAGGGTTTATGAGGAGCAATCCCCAGACAACTAAGTTAAATATATGTAATGAATATAAAATCACACAATCAAAAAAATATATACTGTACTCTCTATCACCACCACCAACCCCCCCCCCCCACTAAAAAAAATCCATTAAAATTTGTTTCGAGATGAAAGTTGATAAAAAAAAATATCATTTTGTAATATTATTCTTGTTATTTCTGTTATTTTTAAGGGCTGCTGCAAGCTTCAGAGCTTTTAAGGCATTTCCCCCATTGTTTTTGTCAAAAAAATGTTTATATTAATTATGAAAATGGAAATAAATGTTCATTGAATTGAATTGAATATACGGTGATTAAAATATTTTTTTTTTGCACTAATATACAGTAGGACCTACCACCATGTAAATTGATAAATAAAATAAGGTCTAATTATTATGGGCCTAGAAGAGCTCTGGCATCAAAAGAAAACTGGGTAAATTATTGATTTTATTTTGTTTTGTAACATTTTAGATTATATTATCGCTACAAAATTTTTTAAAACATTTTAGGCGAGACTTTTTTTATACCTTACTCGCCAATAATGATAATTTTGAATAAAAACTAAAATTTAATTTTTGGCCAATAGAAATTTCAGAAAAAAATAAAAAAAAAAGTTTTTCTTTATTTTTATTTCGTCCGATGTTGCCTTGAAATCTCAAAAAATAAGATAAGTATATTTCTTCCTAAGTATATAAATTAAAAGATTTAACCATCCCATTACTACACTTTACATTAAACAATAACATTTTATTTTTATTTCCTCCTCCGTCTGGATGTTTTAGGCAAAAAAATTTGCTAAATAAGAAAACAAAATTAAATTTTTATTTTTTTTCCGCACTCCTCTGGCAATCTATAAAAAATAAGTTCGTGAAACAAAGTATAAAAAGTGTCTCGCCTAAATTGGTTGGAAAGGTTTTGTCCAAAGGAAGGCTTTAAGCCATAGTTATTCCAGACAGGCACTTATACTGATTACTGATGTAATGTAGGTTTAATACTTAGAATCTACTGTTTTTATATTGACCTGCCTGTGAGAGAATCAACAAAGTACAATCATTCTAAATTGTACTATTCGAGCACTTGTGTTATTACATTAGCGCTGGAGTGTGCTAAAGGCCGTTCATTTGAATAGTAATTGTATGCAAATTGCTTCACCCTGACAGCATTTGTGAATATGAAGGGAATGCAATTTTGATAATGGCATGCTTTTGAAATCCAGGCTGAACTAGTTGAAGGTGGGTTTGTATCAGATTGCGACATTGAACTATAACCAGACAGTGATCATCCACCAATATATAGCAAGTACATAGTACAAATTTGTATACTGTATCTTGTGCAAACCTTACATTGCAGTGTAGCTCTGTCTGTACAGAGGTCATATACCAATCTACACAAAACATGAATAGTGGCAATTGTATATGCTAGTTGCTGCCTCAAGAAATTCAAGCTTAATTCATAAGATTGCCGATTTAAATTGGATCATCCCAGTCCTTTATGATCTGGAATTTTTTTTTTTTTTTAAATTATGGCTGTGTCTGTATTATAGTAAGCCTTCATTAGGCCATGTGCAACTACTCATGATAATTGGTAACACCCCTGACAGACATTTACGCACTGAAAATGACACAACACAATCAAAAAACTTTTTTTTTAACATTCCAAATTTTTGTTAATGTATTAATAGCAAAGAAAAGGATCAATAGGATCAGATTGAAAAAAAAAAGTAATGAAGATAAAAAGGATGAAAATACTTTTAGGAGAGCAAGAAGATGCACTGACATGAATGTCATAATTTTGGAACAAATTCATTCTCAAACAAATTTAAGTTGACCAACACGTGAATATAAGTATGTACCGTATTACTTAAAGGCTGAATATGGATTATTTATCAATTATCAAGAATAGGCCTAAATGACAAGGCTTCATGTGATTAGGCCTAGTAATATTTTAACATATTAGTAATTAGAGTTTGTGTTACCAATAATTTGTGTTGTTCAAGACAATACAAAACCCTTCTTTAAGCTAGTATATTTACCCATATCTATTAACCAAGGGAGATTTAAACAGTAATAAATACCAATAAATGCCAATAAAAATGCAGCAATACAGTACAACTGAAATTATGATTTCAAAAGATGAGTAATATCTTTAATTTTTTTTATTAAATATGTATTTAATTTTGTTTGGGGCTTTGCATTTCTTATGAGTATTTTTATATTTTGGTTGTTGCATGACACAGGACAACCTATCGCATGCATTCTTGTTTTGCTTATGACAAATAGAAGCAGCTAGTAATCATGTAAAATTTAATTAATTCTGGTATATTGATGATCAGAGCAGGTGGTACATGAATTGTAAATAGCTTGTTTTACTGCATACCCATTACTGTAGTTAAAATGCATTCTTGGCAAGTCAGAGTTGAAAGTGCTGAGTGATTTGATGACTTGTTCAAATCTGTGTTGGCCCTAGAATTTACCTGACGAAGGCTGCAAGGTCCTTGACATTAGGTGCAAGTTCTCAGCAAGGGCCTAAATTCACGCCAACCCAACCAGGTTTGGACCAAATTTTGCCCAGAAATTGGCACTCCCGGATGGTAACAAAACATCAAAAATTAAAAAAATGGCCTCACTTTCTCTATTTGGAGTCACCTTTGTTTTATTTCAGATGGTAACAAATATTTGCTTTTTTTAAAGCAGTGTTCCCTGTGCCACCATTTGCACTGCTACTGGTTCAAATCTTGTGAAAATATTTAACAATAACAAAATGAAAACTGGACAATGTTTAAAGCAATAAATCCAATTTATTATATATGCAAATACTAAGCAAATAATATGCAAATACTAAGCAAATGATAGGCAAATATGCTGCTAAGTATGAATTCGGTAAGAATATTTTTAAGCACCGGTCATAAACAATGGTTACTTCAATTTTTTTTAGAGTCTGTAAAAAACAAATGAAATAGTTTCGTGTAGGAATATTAACGTGTGTGCACAGACTGATGACAAAAAAATAATTTATACTTGTTTTAAAATAACATGTAACTCACTGCATGAAAACAGGCAAACAATAATGCATATAACATTAAACTAAGTTTAGAACTAAATACAATATTAACTTTTAACACATAATCCCAACAAAACCAATATCAATGCTCTACACATAATTACTGTCAGATCCAATCTCGCAGTATATAATTCCAGATAATCATACCAGCACAATTTCTCTTTAAAATTTAACATCTTTTAATATATCCTTTTAAAACCTGTTGCTTATATGTGTTAATTAGTACAACTAAATTTTAGTTTAAATGTGAGGTTAGGTTTTGCATAATGTTGTTTTTTAGTCCCCCGCCACATTCTACAATTCCAACAATTTATTCAACACCTTCTTTCTTAGTCAAGTTTGTAACCCATGAAGAAAAAGTTGGCATTTTTTCGAGAAACAAGCGGACACTGAGGAGGCAATGGACTAAATCCCTGATACATAAACGTCTTCGTCATTGAACCTTTGGAAAAATAAAGAAAAAAGTATATAACAAATGTTATGTATTTATACATCATTTTTGTGTAAAAAAAATAAAATGGAAAATAATAATTTTTATTAGCTACTTAAACTGTTTTAGTATTTCCTTTTCTTTTTATTTTGTAGCATAACAAGGAAAGAGTGCTAACTGCTTACTTCTCTCTCCTGGCAAATGTAATAATTTGGAATGCCAAATAAATTTCATTAATAATTTTATTATCATGGGCTATATAATAATCCAAGAAAACAATATTCACCTAGAGACATACCCCCTCTCCCTTCAAAAAAAGAAAATACATACAAATGTATTCTATAGCCAAGGAAATACTATTATAATTCTAATGTAAATGATTATACTTGATCTGTTATTTATCCAGGAGTAGCCTGTCACAGAATGGCAAAGATTCCCAAGGAGCTGAGGTTAAAGGAAGTTCTACATTAATATGTTTGATTCTGTTTCCAATGATCAGGGAAAACGCATTGGTAAAGTAAAATATTTATAGTTTGAAAAAAAAAGCTTGAAAGAAAAACTTACTCCTTGTGTTCCTATCTTTCAAGAAACAAACCACCACATGACTACAGTGTAGCTCCTCCTCAGCAAAGTCAAGCAGAGAAACAAAACTAAAAAGAAAATATAAAAATTACACCATATACTATAAATAAAGTTGTCTTTTATTGAGTATGACTCATGGAAATGCAGTATAATACATATTTAAAAATCTTTTAGTTTCTTTCTTGCAGTAACTTAATGGTGATGACATGTCAAAGTATATAAACATTTATTCATTATTTAACTGTAATATATGTAGCAAAAATGGTTGTACTGTAGTATACAGTAACTGTGAGCTGTGGTACATCCAGGTGAAGTGGGGACTGGGGCACTGATTGGGCTTGATGATTAGGTGAGGGGACACAAGCTTGCAAAATACGATGATTTGAGGGGCTTTTTAACTATTTGAGCATGAAGTTTGAAGGAGAGGGAAAGGTGACTGGAGGATGCAAGTATTATTGGGAAGTGTCCACCCTCTAGACTGTAAGCACATTGCATGTACTGTATCATGTTTAAATATATAAACTGGAAATGATAGTATAGTTTAAACTACCCTCCAATTCGAGACCTTTTGGGACCTGAAAATGTGGAGTGATCTCTGGTTTTGGTCTACAATTAGAGTATTATCTTTGTGTTATAAAGAATGAAGGTTGATAATTGGTATTTTGAAATTGTGGTCTTGAATTAGACGGGTATCGGAATTAGAGGTCTCAAATTTTAAGGTGAACTGTGGTAATCTACAGGTGAATTGTGATTCAATTTTATCAAAACCTTGCATACCTGTCCCTACTTCCATCCGGCAGATCCACGATCTCCACATAGAGACAGTTGTTGCACAACACGGCATCCCACTTGACGGTCAAGTTATCCGTCAGTTTGTGCACAAACCGCAAAGATACACTATTCTCAGAGGTGCTCAACAAACCATCATCCTACAGAATATAATTATGTAAAAAGAAGTGTGTAGGGGAATATCACAACAAGATGTCTGTATATGTAGTATACATTTGGCAATCATTTATCTTGCACACTAATGACCAGACTATCAAATTTTGTTTTTTTCAAAAAAACATGTCTAAATATTTGGTCATGATGACAACACATCAGTTTTTTGTCAAAGAGAATATGACAGTCCGGAGAAAGCTTTAAACCAAATAAAAAATTTAAGTGGTAACCCAGCTAACAATTTAATGTTACAGTATAATGTTGCATTGATATGCTAAAACTTTTTTTTTTGTTTTTTTGTAAAAACAAAAATATACTGTATATTAATTTCTGTCACTGCAAGCATTGCTGTATTGTAACGTTGTGTTACACAGTAATTTCTGACAACTTATGGAAAACGTTCAGGAAAACCTTTTTGTATTTGCTGGGAAGTTTAACATTTTTGTTCAAACTCAACTAATTGTCTGTGTTATCTACCGACAAAATTAGTCACAAGTTCTGTACACTTACAGAGAAAAGGCGACTGATGAATAAACCGTCTGAGTCAGCTTCGTCTTCTGACCCTTCAAGAATGAAGGTTTCAAAACCCGAAGAGTCATCAGGAACACCACCCTGGGCGGCGGCCAAGTTTGAAGCAATGCAGTTTTCCACGTTCGCTGTCAATTTGTAAAAGAAACACCCTGTTCAATTACTATATAAAGGGCAATTAGGCCTACAAAAATTTGAAGGGCAAGCTTCCTTTTACTGTATAATATTCAATAAAATATCAATGATAATAAATGCTTAAAAAAAAATCATTGTGGCACCACTGATTATTGGGAAATGCCCTTTTTGCAATGGATTTCACTCTGACTGTATCAAAGGTCATAGCTTTATAAATGCAATGATTATTTCCATTCAGGTGTTTTGTAGAAGAAAGTGACTGTAAAAGTGCATTAATTACTGCCTATATTTATTTTATCAGAAATCAATTAAAAATTGTTTTAATTGCCATCAAAGTACATAAAAACTAAATATGAAAATTAACTAAATATACAGTATACAACTGGATTACACATCACCACCAATCTCAAAATGATGTTCAAAAATCATAAAAAATGTTTGGAAATTTGCAGCTAAAATAAGATGGGATGCCAAAAAAAATGGTTAGGGATGTTGGAGTGAGCATGTGCTACACGATTTGTACTAAAAATAATTCATTTGGAGGGAAGAGCACGAAATAATTAGATATAAGACTGCCGGATTTTCCTGGTGTTTTTCCCTCACAAAAGAGTAAAAAGGTGTGGTCCCTATAATTGTTGTTGTGGACTCCAAATTATTGTTGTTGTTGTCTGGTGCAATGGTGCGTATCTGAAAAATAAATTTAAAATCCCTGTGCCTAATTTGGCAATATTTTGTCAAATATTATCAGTATATAATAGCCTCTATGCGGATGCGGCTCCCCCACCATACCAGACCAGGCGTAGTCAGTATGTAACTCAGTTAATATGCAGCAGCTAAGTATGGATATAGATTACGTAAGGCCGACAAATACCTAGACCGAACTTAGCACAGTACTTACAAATTGGTTTCCATCTTCTTATTTGAGGTCGTTCCAGACAAAGGTCGGTTACCTTGCGACGTTTCTTCTTCATTGTGTATAAAATTCTGGTCAAAAGACGTGGTTTTATTAGTTGATATAACCATTTAGATACTTTTAGAACAACCTACAAATTCAAGTCTTCTATAAAATATAAAATATAGCTGGTAAAATGTGAACTTTGTCTTCAATACTCCTGCCTAACAAAACTCGTCGATGCAAAACTCAATTCTCAAATGACGCAATTAACATATCGAATCGATTGTGACTATAAACCACATCGACCTTCCAGCCCAACACACGCCCTCTCGTGGTAAAATTAAAATTCGATACCACAAAATATTGACTAAATAGGCCTGCAATACCATAATCTAAAAAAAAAATAAAATTAAATTAAAAAAAAGAGAGAAAACAATAAATAACCGGCCATTTTAATGACAGCCGTATCAGAAAACGAATGCTCTGACTTATTTAAATTTCGAGTGTTATAGGACTTACGATGAGGCAGGTTACTTCACAAAATGGAGATCACGTCAGAGTTCAGTCAGGGAGTTGTTATTACTAAATTAGAGATAATGATAATAAATCCTGGTTCAGTCCATCAAGGCCTAATATTTATCTTATTCCTAAAACGTCATGAACTACAAAAGCCAGATGAAGGTTGGTTTGCTAAATTTCGATTTTTGGAGGTCGTGGTGTTTTAAATTCGAAAAGAAATAATAGGGCCTATTAATGGTAATGATAAATACGTCTTGGAGTTGGGAGGTGTTGCTGGCTAGAGACTGATCCTAAACTTATCCTACATGGCTGGGGTGGGGGTGCTGAGGTTAGACATTTTTATTTTTAGCACCTCAAGATGTCCAATTTCAGACTTAAAAAACGAACCTTATTTATTAAATTTAAAGTTCGTTTCTGAACAACATCCCAAAAATTTGAGCCACAAGGAGGAGCAGACTGACCACGAGGTTTATATATAGGAGGACGACGTCATGTGAACTGCAAGAAGTAATAAAAGACACTCATTGCCGATCCGGTAAGTCATTTTAAAGGTACAATTAAATAATTAAGCAGAATTTTACACATTCGATATTAATAATAATTGGGAACTTATAATAATATAACAAAATTTGATTTATTCAGATAGCGGCTACTTAAAATCGAGCGATTTTATGTATAGGCCTATGATTTGCACCCGGGATTGGTGTCACATTGTTTGGTGAAATGAAATATAATAGAAAATACAATAAATAAGACACTTATCAATGACGAAAATAACAATAGTAAGATATCGTAATGTACAATGGCGCATAATACCCTTCATGTTTTCGATCGTTTACATATTTCATCATCCGTGTCTCTTCTTTTTCAGAATATGACGTTGGCCTATGTCGTGAGTAAGCCTATTCAGGAACTACCGTAGTGCTGGTCCCATACAAAAGAGAGTGAAAATATTACCTCAAATCGGATTCGAATTCTACGGAAGCACCTAAGTGCCATTCGACTTGACGACTTGTCAAGATAATTTATGTTGTCAAGCCGACATAATATGCATATCATGTCGACATGGCGAGATAGATTATCTTGACAAGTCGTCATAGTCAAAATTGTATGTTGTCATGGCGAGATAGATTATACTGACAAGTCGACATAATACATATTGTATGTTGTCATGGCGAGATAGATTATACTGACAAGTCGACATAATACATATTGTATGTCTATCTCGCCATGACAACATACAATTTTTATTATGTCGACTTGTCAAGATAATCTATCTCGCCATGACAACATACAATTTTTATTATGTCGACTTGTCAAGATAATCTATCTCGCCATGACAACATACAATTTTTATTATGTCGACTTGTCAAGATAATCTATCTCGCCATGACAACATACAATTTTTATTATGTCGACTTGTCAAGATAATCTATCTCGCCATGACAACATACAATTTTTATTATGTCGACTTGTCAAGATAATCTATCTCGCCATGACAACATACAATTTTTATTATGTCGACTTGTCAAGATAATCTATCTCGCCATGACAACATACAATTTTTATTATGTCGACTTGTCAAGATAATCTATCTCGCCATGACAACATACAATTTTTATTATGTCGACTTGTCAAGATAATCTATCTCGCCATGACAACATACAATTTTTATTATGTCGACTTGTCAAGATAATCTATCTCGCCATGACAACATACAATTTTTATTATGTCGACTTGTCAAGATAATCTATCTCGCCATGACAACATACAATTTTTATTATGTCGACTTGTCAAGATAATCTATCTCGCCATGACAACATACAATTTTTATTATGTCGACTTGTCAAGATAATCTATCTCGCCATGACAACATACAACTTTTATTATGTCGACTTGTCAAGATAACCTATCTCGTCATGACAACAAAACATTTTTAGTATGTCGACTTGTCAAGATAATCTATCTCGCCATGTCGACATGATATGTATATGTCGACTTGACAACATAATTATCTTGACAAGTCGTCAAGTCGAATGGCACTTAGGTGCTTCCGTAGAATTCACCATGCCCACGTAACTACATGCACAATTCATGTATCTATTTGTGTGGAAAGGATATTCGAGACTGGAAACATAGTGGAGCGCCGCGTCTGAAATCAACCTCATATATAGGCCTATTGGCATCTTTGGAATATATTTTTGTGTGTAAATTCGTGTGTTTCGTCCTGAGTCATAGACCCGATGTAAGTTTCTATTTTCCAGCTACTTTATCTCCCTCTATCAAAGGGGTTTTTTTTTTAAACAATTTTCCAGGAGCAAAAAATGTTGCCAACTTTCACCCTCGAGCCACCGCAAAGTTTTCTTCTGACGCTTCACAAGCGAACGGACATGCGCAATATGCCATCACCGTCTTGTGGATTTCGGATATCCCTTGGTTTGGTGGTGTTGTAGATGTTGGTGCACCGAAACATCGTTAGAAGGGACTGCTCAAAATCTACAAAAATACAATGTCGTCTCACCATAGGCCAAGGTAATATTTTTCGAATGCTTTCTGGTGATACTGTTAAGATATTTTATATTCACATTTTGGTTATATATTAAAGTTCTCTAATTTACAAAGTCCTAGCCAAGCTAGTGCCTAAGCTAGGCCTAGCCTGTCAGGGTTGGATGCAGGTTTGACACGCCCAAACACTGAGTTGAGGGGATTTTGCCCTAGGGCCACCTTATTAGAAAGTAAAGTAAGTAATCCTTGTGCGCAAAGTGAGTGAATGTGAACAACAAACTCAAGAATTCGCCTCACAAATAATAACTCAACTACCTTTTTTTTCTACCTAGGCCTACCTACCCCACTAGCTAGACTAAGGCCTGCTCAGCAGAGAATAGAGAGACCTAGGCCTAGGCTAGGTTAGTAGAGTAGTAGACCTAGGCCTAGGCCTACCTCTCTCTTACTAGACTAGGCCTAGCCAGCTTGCGCCAGCTATATGCTCCGCACAAAAATTAGACCTAGAAATCCGTCTGTGCATTTTTTGAAAATAAGGGCCGATTTCCTCACTTGCAGAGTTTCTGGCCCTTATGCCAAGTTAATATATGCAGGGGGTGCATATGCACCCCCCCCCCCCCAAATTACAAATGGTCCACATTTTCCAGGGTAGAAAATTCAGAACTCACTCGCACATTCCAGGAATCCATCCACCAAACCTCCTTCACCAATCAGAGCAGTTTCCAACTAGGACCGCCTTTTATTTATCATCATTTAGATAGACCTTCGCACTATTCGCCGTGGTAAATGACAGAGCAAGAATATTGTGCGATTGTCAATGAAGCTCTAGATCCTCTAGCCAAATTCCATCCACAGCAGCGTTGAAAGAATGTGATGATGACATTTTCCCTAACTGTGCCAAGATCACAAATTTTCTTCCCTCAGCCCCAACCATGGCGAGACTGAGGTAATATTTCTTCCATCTGTGAAAATCCCCCCCTGGCCCCCCCCCCCCTCTTCAAATTCCTAGATCTACCACTGAAAGCTGTTTAATACATGCATCTTCAGAAATGAATTAAATAAGACCTCAAATCAAAAATGCTTGAGCTCCGCCCCCTCTATCCCAGCAAGGTTTTCCCAAAAGGTTTTCCCCAAGGGTCCCCCCTCTCCTTGAGCAATTTTGGTCCACTTTCTACAAATTTGCACCCATCCAATAAAAATCCTGCTTACGGACCTGGGTTTGCTGAAAATTTGGCCTTTATCAAATCATTCTTAGGCCTAATATACTATATTAATCATGTGTTATGCAGTATTTACGATTCTGTACACCTATTTTCCTAGTGATTTTACGTGCAAAGTTGACCTAGTTTTTGAAGTATCATCCGCACAATTAAAATACTTTACAGTATAGTATGGTACCTACCGAATTAACACTCTGGAAAAGGTCCATTCTATAAAAAACTTGCAATATGTCAGTTATTTTAGGAAAACACTGTTAAAACCTGATTCAACTTTTGAACAATACTTTCTAATATTTTCTTACAGTGTAAAGATTGCACCAGGTGCAGTGGTATGTGTGGAAGCAGAACTAAAAGGGGATATTACAGTTGGTAAGTTGATTAAAAATGAAATAGGTATAAAATATTGATGTTTCAATATTATGGTGACCCTGACATTTCACCGACTCTAAAACAACAAGTGTATATTTCGCTGACATTTTAAAATGAGTATTTGAATTCTCTTCAGGTGCACGCACTGTTATTCACCCTAAAGCACGTATCATAGCAGAAGGGGGGCCAATCATTATCGGAGAAAGCAATCTTATAGAGGAACAAGTTGTTATCATTAATAAGTAAGTATACCTA
>NW_022726429.1:216699-243885 GCF_011630105.1 Anneissia japonica
CACCCCGCGAATTCTCCGAGTTCAGCTTGCCCCCTGCGCTTTCGTTTCAACCCCCCCTTAGATTTTTCACCGTACGCCCCTTAGGTGATACTGTAAATCATTATCATCCTTAGCATAATCATCATTATCAATATAATCTTTATTATCATCATCATGACAAGTACTGTACCATCATCATAATCTTTAGCATCATCAACGTCATCATCATCACCATTTTGTCATTATTATTATACAGTATCTCTGTCATCATCATCCCCATCATTATAATCATGATCAATATCATACATAATTATTATCAACACCTGTGGCCCATATCATTCCACTGTGAGAAAATAAGAGATGGTGATTCATAGATTATATAAAAGGCAAGACTTAAGTAATGTGAGAGAATGGCCATGGCTAGAGCTAAATTTACTGTATAAAATATCTGGGCCCATATTTGGGCATGATGAAATCATGTTGGATCCATTAATGGGCAAGTCACAGCTATGTTTTACATTTAAAAAATGGTTGTTCCCAAAATATATCTGACTTACTAAACATTGAAGAGAGTAGGCGAGAATTATCTAGCCAACTGCGCTCCTGGACATCGCAAGGAGCAAATGTAGTTGGGGAGATCATACTTTTAGCACTGTCGGACCAAATCTCTGGAATAAGCTTCATTTGAGCATTTGTCTTCATTTGACAGCTTTAAGTCACTACTCAAGGCACGCCTTTTTTCTATAATCTCTTTTTTGAATGGCACCACAAGCAATGACTGTTGGAATGGTGCTATATAAATGATTGATTGATTGATAATGTTGCTTGACAGCGTAGATAGAGCTCGGGGTTCCCCCGCCATTTCTTAAGTTCACAGCAGGTACAAACAGATTGGATGAACTTGTTTGTTAACCTACTGATCATGTGCATATTTGAGTTTGATCAGATCAGATATATATGTTTAGTAATGTGCTTTTGAATGCTTTGTATTTAAATAGCACTGTTAGTTAACAATAACATTGATTAACTTGCAGCCAGAGCAGCTGTTGAAGGGTAGGATAATGCATCTTCTAACCTCAAACTTCCTGAATCTAAGCATGCTGCTCTATTCATCAGGGGCAACTTCCTTAGCTGATTATGTTAAGACCATAAAGGAATACTATATCAATAATCTGGTTGATATGTATATGGAAGCATTTTAGTGAATATTTAGTAATAAGTTAGAAATAAGTGGTGCTGTATTTTAGTGACTAATATTCTTATCTCCCAATCCCAGAAGGATACTGTAGGTTAAAATCTTGGAACACAATGATAATTTTTTTTTATGAATAAATGCAACTTTACTCCCTAATCCTCTAAATGAGGCTTCTATCTAACTATCTTCTGATAAATACAGGCCTCTCTGATGTGAGGATCGTCGTACTTGTAGAGGCGTGGACTAGTTTGTACAGTAACTTTCTTCTCCCCTACAGTAAGGGTCACTTCGTGCCTGAGCTACCCGGTAAACCGTTACCAGCTACTCTCGTCTCGTCTTTCCACAACAGGCTGTATGGACCATCACACTGGGGTAACCCCCCTACTCATCTCCCAGGATGTACTGGGTTCTTTGTAGTGCACATGAGCCAATCATACAGTTAGGCCTATGCTTTATATTCCTTATCCATGAAGACTTGTTCTACCTCCAGAACAGACAAGCGTGCCATTCGAACCGGCGTTGATATTACCGTAAAACCTTGAATTGAAGCCCAGCGGGCTTAATCTCGAGATGAAGCCCATCTTGAATTAAAGCCCCACTTTTTAGTTTGCAAAATTAGCCTCGAAAAGAAGCCCATCTCAAAAAGAAGCCCATGGGCTTCTTTTGAAGATAGCGCAGGCTTCTTTTCCGAGATATTACAGTCACATACACTGTACATCAATTTCAGAAAACAAAATACTGTAAATTAAATACAAGCTTGGTTTATACAGTAGTTTAGGTGTTTTAATGCCAGTTAAATACACTCCATGATACAGATTGATGTTACAGTGGCCTTATTCATTGTTTTATAGTACAAATTCACAAAATTTACATAAATAATTGTACAGTAATTATCATTAGAACAGTAACTAACACTGCACCAAAACAAATTGTCAACAAAAACCTGGAATGTTATATACAACTGAAAATGATTTCAAATAAAAATAAAATTTTATTTTTGCCAGTTAGCGCACCCGCCGCCACGAAAAAGTGGAAATTTTAGAAAAAAATAAAATTTTTTAAAATTTTTATTACGCCCTCTGCTGCCTTGAAATCTCCAAAGATAAGATATGTATTTTTCTTCATAATTATATAAATTTGAAGCATTTAACCATCATAACATTATTATCATTACATTCACCAATAAAATTTAATTTTTAATTTCTCCTCCGTTTGGATGTTTTGCAAAACTATTTGCTAAATAGGAAAACAAAATTTTATTTTTAATTTTGTTCTGCCCTCCTCTGATAATCTTTACAAAAAATAAGTACGCGAAACAAAGAATAAAAAAAGTGTCGCCTTAATGGGACACATCTAGGAAAGAAGTATTCCATAATAGGGTGTCCCCTGAATAAGGATTGGCTGTAGTGTTAAACATTTATGTTTTTCCTCAGTTTGCATCCAAAACGGTGTCCCCTAAGGGGGTGTCCCAAAGGAGGGCTTCTACTGTATTTCACACCATTAGGATAGTTTTGTTTGGTGCAAGTGATTCAATATTTTAAAAAGTTTTTTTGTTTTTTTCGCAGAAAACTAGATAAAAATGAGCCATCTTCACCAAAGCCAGCTCCACAGACAATGATCATCGGAGCCAATAATGTGATGGAGGTTGGAAGCCGTATCCTTTGCTTGTCACTGAGAGTATAGTCGTCTGAAATTTGGTCAATGAATTGGATTTTTGGAAAAAAGTCTTTCTCAATTTAAAAAGTTTGATATTATGTCAGTTTGATGTAGCACATCTTACCAAGGATTATGTTATGGTGAGGGGGCAGGAACCATGGAACATGCTGGCCATTGAACACAAACAAATGATCAAATTGCAGACTCGAACTACACAGTTTTAATTCAAAGTCGATGTTCTTCCACAGTGTCATATCCTACCGAATAACACCTTGATAATTTTTCAAAACTGCAGGTTACTTGAACTATTATAACATACAAAAACTAATTATAAAATGCAGAATTAAAATGTTGACAGTATTACACCAATATCTGAAAAAATAGATCATTATGTACTTCTACAAGCACTTCGGCCTTTTCTCCTTACAAAGTTGGATCCAATTTAAGAACTTATATACTTAGGTAGTGGGCAACAGATTTATTATTTTTTTTCAGAGTAAAACCCAACAATTTTTGCTTGGTACCACCCTACGTTGCACACTTCCTAAATATCTAACAACTATAACAACCGCCATACATTCTAAAATTGTGTTATCAATTCAGACATTCGCAGTCCGGTACTTAATAAACTTTGTCATATATGTCTTTACATATATGCATCATATACTGTTGAAGTATTAATCAAAAGCAAATCAGGCCTACAAGAGTATTTGGCTACCAGTGACTAGCATGCCTAGTATGGTATTATGGCTTCAGGTCACACACAACTAACCTAGTCTAAACAAAAGACCGAGACCAAAGACCAATAAAATAAAAGTAAATTAAGGGGCTAACAGAGACAGAAAGCCACTCTCCACCACACTGTTTCACCAGTTGATCTGATATCAAACAACTAAACTCATCCAATGTTAAGGATTAGGGTGTATGCATCAAATTTCCTTATTATGAATTGCTTATTTTTTTATGCAGCTGCCAGGATTTTTAATTTAAAAAAAAAATATTACTTCAGCATTTTAATCCTTCCTAGTTGGTACAATACTACTAACGGTAGTTCAAACATGCTCCTCCTTCCTATTTTTATAACAGTTGGACGAGAAGCTAATTCTTTTTACTCACTCTAAATGACAATTTTAACTGCTATGTAGGATGATTGTAAAATATGAACACAGAGGTCATGGTTGAAATGTTGTAAGCTTCTATCGCCTGACAGTTTAACACTTTAGTATTTTCTCATGTTTAGTAAATTGAGCAGCTAAACATTCAAAACAGACATAATTCAATGGCTTTTTAATTCTAATGCATTTTCCGTTTGATGTTTTAAATGATGAATTGCCTTAAATCAGACAATAAGTCTAGCGATATATGTGTTATACATTAAGATGGTACTTACTTTGCTGATATTTTCCACTTAACAAGTTAGTATCCAGGTTGCGAAGCTCTCAGGGTCGGTAATAATAACATAATAGAATCCAAAGGTAGGTAAAAGTCGGAGTATAAACTTTTATTTTTCCTTATTTGCCATTCTTAGTTAATGTTATTGTTAAGAACCAGGTTTTACCATCAATTAATATTTCTTATGTCTCCAATGGTTTTACTGAGATATTCTTTAATACATTCTCACCAGCAGCTTCAGATTAAGACTCTATTCGTATACAATTAAATATAAACGATTGTCCATATCTCCTAGGAAGTCATGTTCTGTACAACGTTGCTGGTGAACCAGGTTGACCTTTATCAATGTCCTGAGTAAATTTTTGTACCTTAGATTGCCATTTTTTAATCTTTTTTTTGGAGCACATTACTACAATGATTACATTAGAAAACATAATTTACGCATGTGTATCTGCTACTTATTAAATTGCTGCTGTTTTATACAATTCTGTAGTGTCATTCCTACTCCAGAAGTAATAGCAGTGCTAAAGAAATTCTTGTTTATCATTTTTTATTTATATTTTTATTGTTGTTGATGATGTTGTTGTGGTGGCAGTTTCTGCTATTGTTATTATTATTAATGATCATCATTGTCGTCATTGTCTTCGTCAGTGGCACTACCAAAAGCGTCATCATCATCTCCTAATATTATTGTACTTAAAAATGGTTTCCCCCAATCTGTCATTTGTTAATATTATTTGTTAACCTTTTACAATTTTCTTGTTATTCTTCTCTCATAAATTTGATTATATTTTAAAATCTAGCTGTTGTAGGTCATCAAACCGAGTTATCCAGCGGTTGTATTGTGGGGGCGTTTTGCCAGCTTACCAGCAGTGAGCTTCTTCCCGAGAATACTGTTATATTTGGCGAGAACTGCAGTCGACGGCAGCAAGCAGAGAAGCCTCAAGTAAGTTGTACAGTATAAATCTTCAGATCAAAATAAAATTTTACTCAAGCATCATCTTTATTTTCATTTGCTCGAGAGAACATAGACGTTTTTGCTCTGTACAGGAATACAGTCTAACTGATACCCATGCCAACGCGTACCCACAACTTGTATCCAAATTCATACCCATAATTTTGGCCAGCTCATACCCTTAGTTGGCTAGCCCATACCCAATCTTGGTGTGAGATCTATCTTTTTATTTCAAACATTATTTTAATGCAGCAGGAATAAAATTTATAAACTCATAATCGTTGAGGCGTCAAAGCTATAACAAGGAGGCACCATTACAGTAGTAGTGAGTAGTGCATATCCCTATAATAATCCCATGATAATGATTGTAATAATGATTATAATTGTAATAAGAATAATATTTTATGTATTTTCATGTATTTTATATATGTTTTTTATTGATTTTTACTATGTACAGTATTTTGTATGTAAATACGCCATGGGAAAACAAATTTCCAACATGTTTTAATGTTTGGACAAATAAAAGTTTATCTTATCTTATCTTATGTTATAGTTTACTGCAAATTAAGAAGTACGGTATTTCAAAAGTTAGATTTCATTTTGGTAGACAACTGTAGTACAGTATATATTAGTAGGAGGTATTTATTATTAGATTTTATTTCATTATCATGCTAAAGTAGGTACGAATAGACATGGGTGCAAGTTAGCCAATGTTGGGCACTAGTTAACCTATATTTGGGTACAGGTTTGCCAAAGTGGGTATGAATTGGCATGGGTAGTAGTTGGCATGGGTAAAAGTTAGCCGACACCTGTACAGTATGCTTAGGCCAAAGGCAAGAAACACAGAACAAGAAAACACTACATGTTTGCTGTCTATTCAACATAAATATTGAACACTCTTTCAAGCCATATGTGCTACGTTATTTGAATGCTACGTTCACATCGCGCACGGTTGTTTTGGTTAAGTACGTATGCGTTCGATTGGTTTGAATCAACCAAGCTTGTTGCTGATTGGGCCAAGAAAAAAAAAATGTGCGATTTCAGGATACAAATGGCTTTCCAATCCATCAGTCCGGATCCGGAGTTCGGATTGGAAATCGTACGAATTTGATGTGAACAGTCCTATTTTTTAACAATGAACCCATTTCCCACGATTTTTTCTCCGGACTCCGGACCGGAATCCGGGCTTGATGTGAACGTGTACTGTAGCTTTAGCCCCACAGTATGATGATTAATTCCGTAATTTGTAGTTTTCTCTGTGTATATAATATTTATTGGTTTTATATCAATGACATTTTATACTGAATATCTTATGTTGAGGTACTTTAAAGTGGATGTATTACCAAGATATGAAGTTGTTAATTCATGTTATATTTTGGATATACCGTGGATGAAATTTTATGCAAGTTTTATCAAAACTAGGACGAGGAGTCAATAAAAAGTGCTTTTAAGACTTCTTTCAAAGATCATTAATGTATCTCTCCAGTTTCTGGACAATATCACTCTTCCTAAGTGATTATGTTCTTAAAATGTCTTCATCAAACATAATTGCATTTTGCAGAAGTCTGTTCTTCAACATGATTGTTGTTTATTTCTCCTAAATCCTTCAGTAAAGCAGGGTGGACATCATCGAAATGAAAAACTTTCATTAAGAAACGTTATTTCATTCTTCCTTTCCTCATCTCCCTGTTTACTTACGAGGCCCGACGCTAATTACTAAGCTGAAAAAAGTGAGAACGCTTTTAAATCTTCATCAATATTCTTGCTTCCTCAATTAAACTTTTCATTTTGTTTTTTCTATTCATTGAACTCACAATGGACTCCAGATCTCTTTGCCATTCATTATAGATTGTACAAATGAAGTTGACATGTATTGGCAAATATTCCAGTCTGAACAATTTTAATCTAAAATGTATGTTGCCCTCTATAGTCCAAGAGATTATTTTCTTATTTCATATCTGAAATGTTTTTGCACATAGGTGTGCATCATTAATGTAATTCAAGTAAGATTGATCGATGCAATCTATGTTATTTAATGAAAGTGTTTGAATTATGAGGATTTATGCCATGATGATGAAGCTCCTTGCAGGCATGGTTTTCTTTCACACGAACACGCAATAATGACGTCCATCTTGAGAACTATGGCATTGTGAGGAGTTGTTTATTTAATTTATTTCTCATCCTAACAGTGACTCATTACAAAGTGAACTTTTATAATATTCTTTAAAGTTCTTAGTTTTTGAAATAAAAATCTGTATTTTCGAGGATTTCAAACAAAGAATTAATCTTTGCCCACATTATCAAATTTTCTTTGACAAGCAACTGTTGTATGCCCATATATAGTCATGATGTGCCCAAATATATAGTCTTGATGTGCCCATATATAGTCATGATGTGCCCATATATAGTCATGATGTGCCCATATATGGTCATGATGTGCCTGTATATAGTCATGATGTGCCTATATATGGTCATGTGATGTGGTCATGACCATATTTAGGCATATCGCATGTTTTTTTTAACAGGGCTTTAAACAGTAAGTTTGGCATGTTTACTTCTTCCAGTCTGCACCACTATGATAGTGTGTGGCTGGAGTCATTTTAATAATCATAATGTTTTACTGGGTACAGTCATTTGTTATACTTTGAACTTTCACCCAGTACATCAAAAATCTAATTACCGTAAAGCCTCGAATAGAAGCCAATGGGCTTAATCTCGAGAGGAAGCCCATTTGATTTGAAGCCCCATCTGTAGTTTGCGAAAGTAGCCTCGAAATGAAGCCCATCTTGAAAAGAAGCCCATGGGCTTCTTTTCAAGATAGCATGGACTTTTTTTCGAGGTACATACACTGTTTACATGAATTTCAAAGAAATGAAATAAATTGAAACACACTTGGTTTATACGGTAGTTTAGGTGATTTAATGCCAGTAAATACACTCTATGATACAGATTGATGTTACAAAGGCCATATTTATTATTTTATAGTAGCAATTCCCAAAATTTACAGCAATCATTTTGAAAAGAAGCTCCCCCTCTTTACTTTCCAAAAGTAGCCTCGAAAAGAAGCCCATCTTGAAAAGAAGCCCATCCAAATTTCGCAAAAAACAAGAAGCCCAGGGCTTCTATTCGAGGTTTTACGGTATGTCATTTACAAAAGGTGATGTTGAGGGCAGCAGAACACTAAGGTAATTATAGTATTAATACTCAGGGCATCTCTGTGATACCCCCACACTAACATTAATGGTAAATTTGAGTGTCACCACAACATCCTACCCCACACTAACATTAATGTTAAATTTGGGTGTCACCACAACACCCTACAACAGGAAAGGGCTAACCACCAATTACAGATCTACTCTACACAGAATTAAAATATTCAATGCATATTAAATAGACAATAAGGAAATTACATATATTATTCATGGCCACATTACACAATTTGGAAGATGAAAAATTACCTAATATTACTCGGGTAGATACTCAATCACTCCAACTCTCTTCACCCTAAGGGATGTAACCTTTACCTTCATATACAGTATTACCAATATTTATTTATGTTCTAGTCATAGTTTATTATTCTTTATCATATGGGACATGGTCTGTTTACAGTGGCAGATCCAGTAATTTTAAATAGAGGCGGCCCAGGAGGTAATTTGACAAATGTAGGGTCTAGACCCACCTCAGTCCCCCCATGGTTGGGGATGCAAAATTTTATGATAGATGGTGGGACATGGCACTCAAAGACTTTGAATTTGATTTCAATATGATTATCTTTTTTCTTCATTTTTTATATAATCTTGAAAAATTTAGGGAAGCCCGGGCCGGCAGGGCGACCTTTGAACCGCCTATGGTTTATAACATACTATTTTCAGGGCACAGTATGTTGATACTAATATTAGAAAATATAATATGAAAATACTAATTTAGATTTAAATACAAAAAACCCATATTTTTGTTATTGTTGTTAGTTTTGCTGCAGATGTTTAATTATGACAATTTAACTCATGAAAATTTTATAGTTTTTTAATTTTAAAAATACTGAGGAAGCCATAATGCCTACTACTGCATCCTCACTACTTGACTATTGTAAAGTCTTCATGATCAATGTACACAACCTGCAGATACTCACAATGTAAATTGCTCAATTCCACTGTATAGTATAGTAGATGTTAATTAGTAATGACACAGGTGCAGTATTTTACTATCACCTTTCAACAATTAATCATAAGATGACCAGATGAAGTTGCACTATAGTATAAGTGACATTCTAATGGGTGTTTGATGAGGGGAGATGGAACAGAGATATTGCTTTTGAGTTTGGGATATTGAAACCTTTGCTGTACAAAGCACTTGTGTCTTTGGCCAAGACACTATCTTTATGTTTGTTTTGCTCTACCCAGGAGAATAAATAGGTACCTGGTAGGATGTTGTGTAGCTAGGTATTCTCCTCAGGGACCAGAGAAGGTTGCATTCTGTGCTTGTTTGTCATTGTATGTTATCCAATGACCAGGGGTAATAATGATCTTGCACTTATGGTCATTAGTTTTGACCATATAAGTCTGTATTTTAATTAAAATTATTATTATTATTATTCTTTCATTGTCACAACTGCTATTCTCATAATACAAATACCTTTTTCAAAAACAATAACATGTAACCCTGTTTGGATTGTGTGAAAGCAATATCCATGTAAACTTTTTGAGATATCACAGGGATCACTGCCTCGTTGAAGACCTGGTTCTATCGAGATGTCGTTAGTATCCACTGTGCCTTCCAATGAGGAAGAAGAGAAGGTTTCTGTTGTTAATAGATGAAAATGACCTACTAGATCCACACATTTTAGTCATATTTTGAGCCAAAACTTCAATTAGTTGTGGTTGCAACTTCAACATTTATTTATGAAAATTTCAGGTATTACTAAATCAAATTGCTAGTTTTATTCTGCCTAAAGATGGCAGGCAGTCCATGGATGTCATACTAACCAGCGACAAGATATACTGTAATTTTAAAAAGCCGACAAAATGTTTGAGATCTAGTTATCCAGTAACATGGTTAAAGATCGAGCTCCTTTCTGTCCTGTCATTGGAAAACATATTTCCTCATAATTCACATAACATCATCAGTCACTAATAGCATATACCGATGCTACTAAGTATATTTATAGTAGTTGACATATATCATTCAGAAATTGGAACAGACATTCTTTGGAGAACTAATTAAGAGTTGAACTCACACAAGTGCGGCTCCATATTACTTGTTGTTTTACCGAGAAGCTACAACTAAATCGGGAACTGTCATATTTATATATGGCTATCTAAACATGTTAATATCGCCTTTTGAAAGCTAAACTTAAATGGGTTTTTTTTTTTAATAAGTAACAGTGACACATCGTTCCTATTTATATATTCATTTTGGTTTAATGCACTGTAGTGCGAGTTAATAGAAATAAGCTTTTGGTTGAACATATTTCAAGCCTTCAGTTTAGTCTTTACGACAGACTAGTAAAATCGGTCAGCACACGTAAAGCCTGTTTTCCACAAGACGAATGGATCCGCGCAAATCGAATGTGTCGGTTCCCTTCCTAACCTCTGATTGGTGCGCATTTTTCCGCTTCGCAAAAAGTAAAAGCAGTCTGAACTACTGATTTCAATGAAGCGAAATGTGAATACAATGTAATGTATGTAATTGTAATTTTGCTATATGCTTTTTTTTTTAACTCACTTTGATATGAATAATAGCTTTCCCTCAAACCTGCGTTTGTTGGCAGAAATCTTCCGCGAACAACTAGTGTATGTCAATTCGTAGGGCTTGTGGGGCCAGTGTCCCAGGATCCATGTCTGTTATTGTTTAAATTAAGCATCTAAATACATAAGTGTCCCTGCACTGAAATCCCACTGGGGCTCTGCCCTTGGGCCTTACTTGGGGCTTTTTTCAGCTTCCTGAACCTCATAATTTTTATCTGGCAGCTGCACTACCCCCGGCCTCAGATCCATTGTTGGCAGCCCTGCCTGTACCTACTTTACAAGTAGTCATGTTCTATGATTTGTTTTTAATTGTTTTTGATTTGCATTTGTCCTTTTTTAAGTTTTATCCTTTTTTATTGTAATTATATTCTTAAATTTGCAATGTTTTATAGCATCAGGTATCCCTCTAATTAAATATCCCTCCAAATAAGGACACCTCCTGTTAAAGACCACTTTTTTGTGGTTCCAAATTAACTCTCTTTTATCTTTATTATTTTAATTAGAGACCAAAGCTGCTAAAGATCATAGAAACCCCTGTCCAAAAGTGGTCTTTTATTTGAGGGAAACATGTTAGAATGAGACTCTCCATCTGTACTCAACACTATAGTTTCTTTTGTATAATATAATTAATACAAATTTTTGTATTGTTTATTATATTTTTGTGAACATATTATCAGAGCTTATGTAACTGAATAAGAACTAGATTCTGTGTAATGTAACTAGCTTCTGTTTATGTAACTGAATAAGATCAAGTTTGTATAGTTGGATCTATTATACCTTCTAATGGTAGGAAATATTAACTTTGTATTGAGATCTCAATACATCACAGGTGATGTCTTTAAACCTGACATACATAGCTTTTTACATTGATAATTCGATTTGGAATGCCAAAAGGAAAAAAAAAAATACATTTTATATCACACTCACAGTAAAGTTTTATGTATCCATATATCACAGTGTTCTTGATTTTTCAATTAGCTATGTACTGTTGTGGATTGTGTACTTTCTACATTTCTGCTTTACAATCATTCAGCCATCTACATTATCTAGTGTATGCAGTTTTCACTTGCAGTTGTGAATGCAGAGTGGAGGGGTATTACCAGCCAACTTTGCATAAATCTTTGCTAAAATAGAATCTAAATTGTGTCCCTGTTTTTTTAAAAATCCTAGAACTGCCAGTGAATAACACACCCCATGTGTGCACCAGACCCATAAGAGCTCCCCTCCTCTTTCCTTCACCACCCCATTTGGGAAGTTTAACACCAGTTGTCGGAGAGAGAAAAAAACAATTCCTATTTTCATTTTTATAGATTACCAGAAAAATTGATTGAATAAAGTTTAAACTTCCCCCCCCCCCACAAAACTCTACCAAAGGGTTCCGAATGCCCTAGCCTAGCCTACTTGAACTTACGCCACAGACACAAGCCCCTATCGTGCAAATCCTGGGGTCACCACTGACTCATCCTAATGATCAACAGGTTTAATGTTAACAATTTGATGATGGTGTATAAGATAGTAAAAAATATTAATAGGATTGTGTATTTCATACCATGGCTCCAATGATCTTCAAACGATTACAAATTTTGATTAAAGGTGTAAAATGAAAATTATATAATGTACACAACAAATGAATAACATCCAGTGCCAGGTTTTGTATCTCATGGTGATTAATTTTTCAATAGAAATAGAAGGATGAATGCATGTACGTTAAATTAATTACCATGTTAGCGAGGATAGCACTCTAGACAATCTTTATCCCGCATTAAGGATTCATAAGCCCTATCATTGAGATGATAACGTTTCTATGAATCTTCCATCTTTATTCTACTTACTAAACACCTGAATTTTTTATGAATGAATACTTAATTCAGGCGGCAAGTGGATTGGATTTCATTAGGGTTAGTTAGCATAATGCTTGGAGCCATATGTTAGTCGGGGCAGATGTTGATTACTAAAACGAGTTGTGTTTTTCCATCATGATGATTGTGAGAGTCTTGTTTACTTCTTATCTGAATAGCCTGAGTCTAATTGTTCCCCTACTTCCATACTTCTTGTTGGTTAACGTTCAATACGCACAACAAAATCTCCCATACTTTCAATAAAATAATGCACAACGCATAAATAGATGTATTAAGCCTTCTTTATCGTTAAATCGCTTTTTTTGAATTTATAGTGCCGATATTAATGATTTATTATAGTGAAAATTATAATAAAAGAGAAAATATGGGCGACATAAAACAATTTTATTCCTCAACTGTTGAGCCTGTTTATCATACTGTATCGGAGAGTAGTTTGTGGATGTGCTACTTACTTAATGCATTTTCAAAACAGATTATTCAATGGCATTCTTAATGTATTCATCATGTGTTCCATTGCCTTTAAAAACTAGGATGTTTTTATTTTCCAATAGCCTTTTTACTACCAAAGGTTTATCTGCTATATCGTTCAATTTTTTTTTACACTAGCTCTTCCTTCGCTCGCATTCATCCATCATCTGCTCAAGCCCTACAATCGCAATGTTCTCCCTCTCCTCATCTGTATTTAATACTTTTGTATAAAGGTTATTTTGATAACCATGGATACACTCACTATTGCAACATAAATTAACAATGGAAAATTATGTTTTCCTTTGGCGTTGCAGATGAGTTTAAATAATGCAAAGCGGTCGCAAAACAGATTATGCTAAAAATGCAATGATATTCATCATGTGATTCATTATGGTGTCTGTAGAGACAGGGGTGTTTTTCTCATTCAAGTAGCCTTTAGAGTCTCAGACTCAGACTCACTTTATTGCATGGAATTTGGAAATTTCATTTATGGAAATTTGTTGTTCTTATAAATAAATATCATTTTGAAAACTATCAAAATTGGTTAGAATGTAAAGATGTACAATAAAATACTCCATAGTCTCTACCATATCATTTACTCCTTCACTCTTTCTTCCATGATCTGCTCATAGTAAGTTCTTATATTGCAGTGTTTTCCATCCTTATTTGTATTGGTATACATTTGGACAACCTCTCAAATAAAGTTTGCTTACTACTACTACTAAATCCTTTCCGAGCCACTAGGGCTCATAGGGCTGGAGGTTATCCCCAGTTTCTGTAGTGTGAAGAGGATGAGAGTTGTACTCCCCCTGGACGGGACACTAGTCCATCGCAGGTTAGTCCCCAGCAGTTTGCTGGTACCTATTGATACAGTTGGGTGGATTGAAGCAATGTAGCTAAAGTGCCTTGCCCAAGGACACAAGCGAATCTGCAAAGCGGAGACTCGAAACCCCAACCTTATGATTGAAAGCCCAAACCTCAACTGTTGCGCCAAATTGCCACTTAAAGTTTGCTTAACAAGGTATAAAAACATTGTCTTGCCTTATTAAACATAACTTGATATAGCTTAATTATGTTCGCCTGTCTTTGAGATATTATGCCCTGTCCCTAAACCTTCTTTTAAATTGTTTTGCTATTTCCCACATTTCAGCATTTATTTTTTGCCATCCATTATTTTCTGCATTATACTTTTGACTACTATTTGGTAAATATTTGTATCAACTACTGTATATATTTTATCTTGAAGATGAGAATGCCCTCACATAAATTTACATTTCAATGTCTACCTAAATGTGTACACTGGGGCTATGGCTTATAGTCCTTATCTGAGAAGACTTGTTTGACCACCAGAACCATAGACAAGCCTGCCGCTCAAACCAGCGTCAATATTATGGCTTTAGGTTGCAGCACCCCTGCCTTAACCACTCAACCAATCAACTTGTATGTACATAGTATTGGAATACGATTGTGCACTAATTAATTTTGCAAGCAAAATATTTTCTCATTCTAATTTTTAATATAAGCTAATAACTTGTATCAATTCAGCAATTCAAATTACGCATTTTATTTTTAAGATATACGCCTAATACCGATATTATATCTTGAATATACAGTATTATTGTATATATTTGTAATAGTAAAGCTTGTTAAATATAGGATTTCAACTTTTTATAAATGTAAAGTACTTTTAAAGATTTGATTGATGCCAATTTCCAACTTGACAATAAGGTCAATATGCTTGTATTCTGTTCAACATTTACATAATGAACATGATCTATTTTATCTGAAATAATTATGATTTTATTCTACAATTATTTAAAATAGGATTTGAAGACTTTATGTAGTTCAGTGATGGCTTATGTTTCCATGACAACATTAAACAATGAATGATGATATGTCAAAGTGTCATATTTCAAGCGTGTTGTTGCATCTAAGAGGAAATTTAACATTTACAGAAAAATTTGAAACTAGAGTTTGGATCATAAATCTGCGTTCTAATTTTTCTTGGCCGGTTCATGATCATTTTACTGTTTTTGTATGTTGAATATGGATGGATACTCTAGTTTAATTGGTTCTCTATCTTCCTGCTATTGTTAATGAGGATCCTTCCATCTGGCCTTCTGTATTATTATGCAAATTAAATGTATTCAGCTGCCTTACCTTTAGTCATGAGACCTTAATGATAAAAATTTCTCTCAAAAACATCAAAACATATTGCATTTCAATATGATTGTTGGCAATTTAGCATATCTGTACTTTTAATTGACTTTTAGTTATGGAATCATGATACATTTTATAAAATATAGAATGAGTCAGTATTATTCCCAATTTTAAGGAAATAGTTATGAATTAGATAACAGTACTTGCTATTAACTCCAAGATTTTTAGATTTGCATAATCACACCAGATTTTTGTTATTGCTCCATTGCTTCATCAAACTATGGTGGGGTCTGGAATGGGTATTAGCTCTTGCTCCCACTAACTTTAAATCCTGTGTCCGTCACTGAGGGAGGGATATGGATAGCGGCTCTGTCCACCATCGCATCTAATAGGTCAATGTCTGTTGCCACTCCCCTACTCTTGTACAGTCTTCCAGCAGCAGTTTGGAAGTCCCTATCACTCTTTTTAAGAATCCCATCCTTTAAGGCCTGTTTACACTATGATGATAACGATCAACAATAAAAAGCTAAAAGGCAATTGTTCATATAGAAAATAAAAGAAATAAGAAAAGTTTTCACACCAGCACGATTCGATAATAATGCTTTATCGTTTATACGATAAAAAAATAATTGTACAAATCAAATGACGTCATAATCATGGGAAAACGATAAAATCGTTTCAACTACTTCAATTTTATTATTATTGAATTGTGCTATTGTGAAAACTCTTATTTCTGTTACCTTCTATATGAACAATTGCTTTTTAGCTTTTTATCGTTGATCATCATCGTCATAGTGTAAAGAGGCCTTTAAAGTTGAAGATTCAGGATATTGTAAGACCTCGAATAGAAGCTCAAAGGGATTAATCTCGAAGGTGCCCATCTTGAATTGAAGCCCCTCCCCCCCCCCTCTTTAGTTTGCAAAAGTAGTCTTGGAAAGAAGGCCATTGGCTCTTTCTCAAGATAGCATGGGCTTCTTTTCGAGATAGTACAATACATACACTGTACATGAATTTCAAAGAAACAAAATAAATTTAAAACATGCTTGGTTTATACAGTAGTTTAAATAATTTAATGCCAGTTAATACACTCCATGATATTGGCTGATGTTACAGTGCGCCTATTTATTGTTTTATAGTAGTAATTCCCAAAATTTGCAGCATTCATTTTGAAAAGAAGCCCCCCTCCCCCTCTTTACTTTTCAAATGTAGCCTTAAAAAGAGGCCCACATCAAAAAGAAACCCATCCAAAGTTTGCAAGAAAAAAAAAGGCCCAGGGCTTCTATTGAAGGTTTTATGGTATGTCGTCTAGTTAATCAGTAGGACATCCGGACCACTAGATTTAAAGTCAGGCTCTGGAGGAAACAAATTTTATGATATGTTGTAGAACTAATTTTTCTAAGGCAGAAAAAAGTTGTTTGAAGAAAACAGTGAATGAGATACAAATTTTTGAATATTCAATAACTTGGGAAAAAGAGAGGCGTAGCCCCCTTTTTTAACACCTTCCCCCCCCCCCCCCTTTTTGAATATTCAAAAATCTGTATCTCATTCACCGGCCCTCCAGTTTTTCATCAACAACTTCTTTCTGTCCCAGACAAATCAGTTATACAACATATCACAGTAATATTTTTCTCCGGAGTCCAACTTTAAGTCCTTGTATTCAAATTTCTCCCATTTTTTGCAATATTTCATTTGTATTTTATGTTCATAATATATAAATAAATGCAAAATATGGAAACCTTTAAGGACAAAATGCATTGACCTTTTTTTTTTTTTTTTTATTTCACAACAAAATAATTTTTTTCATTTTTTTATCACAATCAGATAATTTTTTTCACTTTGTAAAATGATTGATGATACATGTAATGATTTTTTTTCTTTCTCTTTAATTTTCTAGCCTCAAACATTACAACTGGATTTCCTGATGAAGATACTTCCAAATTATCATCATCTAAAGAAGTCAACAAAAATAAGGACATCTTCATCATCATCTGCCTCTGAAAAATGATTGCGATTCTACAGTCCAATATGTATTTAAATCCCATGCTATTCCATCGATGCCAACATTAAATATAGATTATTTCTCAAAGCCAGCCTTCGTACGCAGTAGATTGGTAACTGATGTTTGTTCGTTGCCAATGGTTACACATGCAATGTGATTGTGATGGTGCCTGACGATGTTCACAAGGATATTGTTGCATTGGAAACATCTCCATTATTTTCTGTAATGGTTTACTGTTGCTTAAGTATAAGCCAGCTGCAATTAAGATATTGGGGTCTATAACAAGGTGCCAAATCATTTTTTTTTAAACTTACTTATTGAGTTGATTGTATTCATAAGGTTTGTGTTGAATTAAAGGTCCTAGAGTATGACGTGACCAGGCAGGGGCTGCCATGCCAAGAGCTGCCATGTGAATTGGACTGTGCAGCTGCCAGGCCCCCAACAATGGGGTCAAGTGTCTAGGCACAAGTGAGGGTCTGGGCCCTGAAGTTACAGCATTTTAGATTTTTATATTAGATCAAGGTGTTTTTGTGCAGTTAAAAGTTCCTGTTTAAGCCATCACAGAGTTGATGTCCAAAATGGACATTTTATCATTCATTTTTCAATTTGTTTTTATCGTAATGATCCTATTCAAACTAATTTTGCAAAAATGTTGTTTTATTAGTACAGTACAGTAACTTATTCAAGAGTTATAGCAAATAGAACTTGCTATAGTAATTATTATGTTAATTGAATCTATTATATATAAAAATATATATTTACGAAATCTTTAGTGCAGTTAATTCATAATAATGTATCGAAGATTGAAAGAATGTGCACCCCCAGAAAAAGTTTGCGCCTCCATTAAAATTCTTTTTGAGCAAACAAATACACTCAAGTCATTAAAAATAAATCTCATATAGCCTCATACCTCCAGTTAGCACCAGTGGCAGCACCAGCGGTGGGGGGGGGGTGCCTGGGGCTTAAGCCTTTGATCAGTCAAGCCCCCTCCACCGGCCGAATTCATCTGGCAGCCGGACCAAAAAAAAAATGTAAAGATAGGCATAGAGTGCCATTTCCGGCCATCCAGAATTTCCTATTTTTTTTAAAAATCTTATTTGGGACTGGACATCTCTCCCAAATTCTCCCACTCCTTGGGCACTCAGACTCAAGCCCCCGTGTCAGACAGCTTAGCCCCACCCCTCCCCCCAGAAAATGTATCCTAGAGCCACCACTGGTTAGCACCACCTCACTTTTCCCATTGTGCTCCACCATGGTCGGGACTATAGCCAGGCCTTTGTATGAGGTATGGGGAGTAGAGAGCTGGTAATTTGGGGCCCTTTCTGCATAATAATTGTCTTGAGGCTAATTATAGCCTTCCTATAGAGGTTATAAGAGGTGGGGGTGGGGTGTCATATAAGGTAAAGCATTCTTTATTTTTTTATTTATTTATCAAAATTTGATACATTTTATTGTATCCTATTCATTTTTGTTATTGTTTTTATTTTATGAAACACTTTAGAAATTAGTATGTTGTATTGAATATAATAAAAGGCAATAAAAATAAAGAACCATAGTCTTAAATCTGTGACCTAATGATTTTTATTGGATAATTTTTTCTTTATTTGTTTATACAGTATGTTATGCTTCTATCTTTTTTATTGAAGTGTTTGTGGAGTTCAAAAGTAAAGAGTATATTTGTTCACAAATGCATCCCACATTACTTAATATAACAATACACATGACAGTTTGTTTTTGAAGATAATGAAAATAATCAATATTTTTTGTCTTTGTCCTGTTGTCTTTTTTATTGAATAATAGAAAGTATGTTTGTCAGTGATTTTGCAATAAGTAGGGTTGTATGAAATCTAATTAACTCGGTAATTATTTCTGTCGAACTAAATTGATTTTTTAGAAATTTTACAGTATGTAGTTATTTATCTTTTTATATTATATTGCTGATCAACAAGCATAATGATATACTATAATGATGAAATATGTTAATTTATTTTCTGTGAGAGTTTTCGTTGGTTTCTAACACGATACTTTTTTATACTATGTTTAACGAACCCGCCACCTGCCAAATTATGATTTCAAATAAAGATAGAATTTTATTTTTTGGCCAATTAGTACACCCACCACCAAAAAAAATGTTTTCCTTATTTTTTTTATGCTCGCTTCTCCCTTGAAATCTCCAAAAATATGTATATTTCTTCCTAATTATGTAAATTTAAAGCATTTAAAGATGTAATATCAGTCATGAGGTAGAAAACTTAAAATTATAATTTCACATTTGAATTGCTTAATTTGTGTATTTAAGTACGTTATTAACTTCAATGTAACAATTTCCCAGACAATTGTTTGGACAGTTAGATGATAACTTTTTTTTATTAATTTGCATAGCTCCTTAAATTGGCTGGTAATCTATTACCATTTATGTACTAAAACTTTTTTTTGATCTCTTTCTTGGTGGAAGCTAATAAACTGTGATCCTTTTAAATGAGCTGTTAAAAATTAACTTTTTGAGGTATTTTTTCTGTCTTTTTGACTGATAGTACATCTTTAACCATGCCATTACTACTCGTATACATTCAACAATAAATTTATATTTTTATTGCCTTCTCCGTCTGGATGTTTTTGGCAAAACTATTTGCCAAATAAGAAAACTAAATTATATTTTTATTTTTTCCGCCGTCCTCTGACGACATTAAAAAAATAAGTTCGCGAAACAAGGTATAAAAAAGTCTCCCTAAACTTGAATGAATATTAGTTTTCTCAACTTTAAAAGATAAGAAATACGATTAAATCACCGAATAAGGAGACGATTAATACGAATACGTCATCGTATACGAGTATGTCACCAAATTTCAAATACGAAAGAAACGTCACTTCTTCGTAAAAGGTAATGAGTATATTTGTTCACAATCGTTAATGCCCAAGTGTTTGGCATGAGACCTTAATTCCAAATTATGATTTTTTTTTATAGTGAGTTGATCTGATAGTTTTTTATTTGGAAAAAAACAAAATAACCAATGCAAATATTGAATTTGTTTAAAAATATTTAGCTCATACAGTATAACTTCAAAAAAAAGTAATTTTATATCAAATTCAGCTTGCGATTATTACAGTAACACAGATATTAACTAAAATCGAGAGTTATGAGGAATGAAGACCCGAAAAAGACACATTTACAAATAATAATAATAATAAAAAAGAAACGAATTCACCCTCTCTGTGAAGGTAATTAAAGCGTTTTTTTTTTTCAAAAATTCCATGATTATTAAGCCTAGTATCGCATCAATTTCAACACCAGTTGATCTAAATTTAGGTCTATGAAATTAGGATATGTTTGCTGCCATCATCAAGAGTCAGAAGACTACATAATTATTATGTAAAGGTCGGAAGGCATTAAATGACAAACAAGACGTGTCAATATCTCATTCGCTGACATCACAAAAAGAAAACCCTGAAGATGCCAAACTTAAATTACTTGTTAAGTATTATTTTTTTCCCCAACTGACTTTTTAAATTGGTTCCTTCTTTTGTGAAGACCAATCTTCGAAGGCCACTGATGTATAATAATATATTCTTTGTATTAATAGTACCGAAGCTTGTCGGAAAACATTCACTTCGGATGCCCACAGCCTATTAATAACGAGCGTTACTATTTTTATTATACTTTGTATTATTTTGAATGTCAGCCGAAGATAAATTGCCTCTATCTTGTTTGTAAAAATGTATTTGAAAGCATCATTCAAGAACGTATTGTGAAATATCTTACGCGTACATTTTACCGCAGGTTCAACGTGAAATCCCAACAAACGCAAAACGTTATTATTATTCGCAAAGCGTTGTGAACGTAATTCATATTGTATAATACTCTCTTTTTATTTATTACCTAGGCCTTTAAAGTTTATGTGATTGTTGTAACGTTTTTAATGTGAGGGCCCATGATCGTCAGCTTACCGCTGTTTTGAGTCACCCTTAGTAAATAAAGCTGAAAAAATAAATGAAACGTTGTAGTTAGGTTATTTAAAAAATACGTTAACACAACACAAGGTTGCATCAACCTGAGCATTGAAGTTTACTTTATAAATATATATTTAAGATAGTATAATACATACTCCAAGTATCGAAATGCACGCCATGGATTCAAATCCCGACACGATGGCGTGCATCGATACTTGGAGTATGTCTTATCTGAGATTAATCAGTGGACCTTTCGATATATATTTAATTTATGATTCTACAATCCAAGTTGTACCGTTATTATAAGGACACTTTACTAGCTTTGATAGATCAATGCTATTATTTTGTTATTTTCTGATTTAGATTTGTAGTTAAGTAGTTTTCTGTAATTTGTATTGTTACATGTTGAGGGTCCCAAATGATACCGTAAGCTTCTGCTGAATAGTTTACCCTCATTTAAATATGATTCCAATAATTAAATAAATAAATAATAGATGACTTGTTTTAACTTCTATACTCCCTTGTACTTACCAATTTAGAGTAATAATAATAATAATAATAATAATAATAATAATAATAATAATAATAATAATAATAATAATGTCAGATTAAGTGGGCTAATATGTAAAACATTTCTAACACTGTTACGGAACATAGAGAAATTAGTACTGTATGAAACAGCATTTTTAAAAATATTTTGTCAGAATTCGTAACATGGTTTTTTGTACTGTATTTAATTTTTATTTAGTTTAGATTAATTTTTTTTAAGTCTCTTGATGTATTTCTTTTGTAAATTGTAAGTGAACGCTCCATCATTTTGATGTGTGCCGCTGATATGAAAGTGTATGTTCAATATAGTGATTTAATAAGTTGTCAGTAGAACAGATCAAAGGCAGTATGATAGTTTTGTTTTTAAGAGTTCTTATGTTCATCTTAATAGGGACCTACCAAAAGGAAAAGCATCACATGACACTTACGGTAATTTAAAACTGAATACAATTCAAGTGCATAGTACTTTCTCATCCAGAGCGTGAATATCAAGTTAGTAATGGCTCAAGCCGAATTCGACAAGTTTAATTGAAATCGTACCAGACAGTCTTTTACTCCAAATTCAAAAGATAATAGATTAAGATTTAGTTTATTTTCGTCTCTAGATTCCCCGGTAGATTTTAATGTATGTACGGCTCTTCGGAAGAGAAGTGTTTTCACTGAGAGGGTCACCCATTGAAATAAATTTGGAAGTGAATAATATCGGAGATGATGATACATTTATCAACCCAAACGCTAAATATTATAATGGTCTGTTTCGGTTAGTTTCTCTTTAATGTTCATTTGTTTTATGTTGATACTATTACTTTCCATAAGTATCATTATCGTACCGTATATTCCGGTCACCAAACGTAGACTCCGAGTGTTCGGTTGAAGCAGATATACCGCATATATAGATTAATTAGTAAATTGACGGGACCTATTATTATTATTAGTCTTTTGCAAGATTAAACCACGTAAACGTAAACATACAGATATACATTAGTAATCAATATTCCTGCCCCGAAACGTAGACTTAGCACCAGGATGGTGCCCGTCGGGGATAGCACTATGGATTAATTCAGTAATTACAATGTCTTAAATTATTAATTTCTTCAATTTCTGACAAATGATTTATATTTTATCTTTTTTGTTGATAGATGTAATATATTGGGAGAGCAGCTTAGCTCAGTCGGCTAATCTGGTGGTAGCCACGGCGTGTGCGCTGAACTGTGGGGATATGTAGGTCCCATCGTTTCAATTCCCATCGGTGCCTCTCCTTGTGTTTCAGCGCACCGTCTTTCGGATGAGACGTTTAAGCCGTTGGTTCCATGTGCATTTATGGCCCATGTGTACGTTAAAAAACGCAGTACACTCTTCAGAAAAGAGTAGGAGGTTGTCTCCCGGTGTACTGCCCAATCACCACCAGAAGGACCCCACTGGAAATAAGTCTAGATTTTCGTGGGCTATCCTTGGTGTTTACACCGGATATATCCAATTCAATCTAATCCAATATTTTTATATGTACAGTATTGGGGAATCCATTCAATAGTTGATTAAGTTCGCTTTTTGGTTTTCCTCTCTCTCTTGTTTTTTCTCATTGCGTCTGTGTGTTATTGTCTTGTATATTTTTTTAAGAGAAATAAATGAAATGAAATGAGTAAAAAATATTAAATTGTACAATATTCGATTTCATAATGGGTTTGCATCCAGACTTGTGATCGGCGGGGGATGGTATGAATATATGCGTTAGGGCACATTCATACCGAATGCTTACGTTCCCACCCGAATCATTTGCGAAAGTTTTTCGTGAGTATTTGGGAACGTACTGAGTATTCGGTATAAAAACTCGTCAGGTAGGGTAAAACATCACTCCTAGAATACAAATTGTCACCAAACGACAAATAGGCCTACCATTTTATGAGTAAACGCTCGGATGCTTGATACAAATTTCGTTAATTTTGTATCGTCTTTTTCCTTTTAAATTTTACAGTATATTGCTCATTTTGAAAATCAGTACGGTAATGTACAGTATTTGGTTGCTGACAAAACTCCTGAACGTGATAACAATCTGTTGTCACGTCTATTATAGTACCTTATTGTTTTGCCTCTGTTTTTAGGTATATAATGTACTGTATTTCATTTTTGGGGCGTTCACTATTTCAGTTTAAGTAAATCGAAACATTAAATCCGTATACTGGCCTAACCGTGTGACGGTTTGGTTATTTCCATAATTAATGCGATTCTTGCGTTACAAATCCAGTTAAGACCAATGTTTATCTTTTCTATGATAGAGGGACTATAAGAAATATAAACCGTTTCTCAAATTACCGCCCATAATTCTTTTAACCAATCGAAACAATGCTTTCATCAATATGCATTAACATCCGTGATCGAATTGAGGACATCTATATTTGTTTGCTAAACATTATAGGCAGTGATTTGAAAGTAACTTAGAAGTAGAAAGCATTCTAAAAATAATGTTATATAGTCTTATAACATGTCACCAGTACATACAACAACAGTCTGTCCTCTTCACGTGAGAGTTAGTGCTATTCCGATTTGACGTCCTGCACGTTTAAATATTATGACCTGTCTTTAGTAAAATCTGGACACCCTTTACAAAATATAAAATTAACAATGGATCATTAATTAATAATCAAATGAATTGTAAAATTCTAACACACCCACACCGGATACAGTCTGAGGGCCCTTCTGACAAGGGGACCGTGGCTTCGCCTCCGATAGCACGTGGCTACGCCAATGCTTTGCAAGGTGCTTTCACACCACCTTTCCGTCATTTTAATGTGTTCCTTTAATAATAAGTATCTATTATATCGAAAGCGCCTACCAACGTTTAAAAATAAAATGCACATAGGCCTAATACCAATGACTTTATCAGATTCCAAAACATGAAAACATATTCGAATCAGCCGCTTGCAAGAATATCTGATACGAATCCGGATAATTTCGGGGAGAGGGTTGCGACGCAGGTAAAGTGTCTCAGATTCACAAAAATGGCAATTTTTAGCAGTCAATACAAAGGGAACATGTTGGTGGTGTGCTCTTTGTCGCATCTTCGTTTGTCTACTAAAAATAATATAATGATAACATAATTATTTTGGTTTACCCGAGAAGATCTCTTAGTAAATTAGTGTTTATATCGAGCGAGTCACTGGTGTATTGGATGGCGTCTTAAGGGAAATGTTATAAGCCAAGCAGAAATCGTCTTTGATCACTATTAATGATTCCTGCCTTTACATATCTTTTTCTCACCATAACATGATCAGTCTTCTTCGGTGTTCATCCTAATAAAGTTACAGTTCATCAGAATAATGTCCGTCTTTCCCAACCACGGAGTTCAGGTAAACTCTCCAGACACCCTAAATATTATTGAGTTCCCATATATTAACCTGTCAGCCTTTCACCCTCATCGTCGTTCGTCGTTGTCTTCATTAGCATCATCATCATTAATGTAATCATAACTACGCCATCAGTTCATCATCTCGTCGTCGTTGTCGTTCATCGTCGCTTTTATCAATATCATCATCATTGTCACCGTCCACGTCATCTGATCTCACCGTAACCACCAGACATTCAGCATCATTATCATTATCATTATCATTATCATCATCATTGGCGTTCAGTACCGTATCGTTATGACATCCTTATCATTGTGAACATTATAATCATCATCACCATCATCACAACCATTTTCATTATCAATTCCTGCCTAAACTATGACCTGTTAAGAGGAATACTATCATCTTACTTAAATATACAAAGTGAGAAATTCAAATGGGCCATTGTTATACATTTTTGGTTAGCCGATCACAGGAAATGTTTCGTTAATGTCAGCTTTGTGTTTTACAATCGGATTTAAACAAATAATCAAGTAGGTACCAGCCCCGAATAACGAGCATTCGAAACACTATTATTGGAAACACAGCTTAGCTTAATTTTGTGTACACGCAATATCATTTGTGACATCAACATGCTGTTTTAATCATAATAACAAGACTGAAAGAAGTTTTGAAAACATTAGACACACGTTAATGTTTTTGATAATTAGATAGTTAGGCCTATATTCAGTAACAAGAACAAACAATCATTGACAACATATCAATTTACAAGAAAGAGTGCTTTTAAAAGCCGATATATTGCTTGACCTAACGAGTCACACCTTAAAAACTTATTGGCGGATCTGAGGAGGGTCAGGGGTCCTGATCCCCCACCCCCCACTTGGGTAAAACAAAAAACAAAAAATATATTTAAAAATCAGGCCTACCTTTTCAGAACCCGTGAACTGAAGTTTATTTTTTTAAACAATGAAAAAATTAGAAGTCGAAAAGCTAATTTCCCGCCATCTACGAATCAAAATTCTCCCGGGGGAGGACCCCCAGACCCCTCTTTTTTTCTGTTATTTTTTGGAAACATGTTGACCCCCCCCCCCTCTAAATTTTGAACCCAGATCCACCCCTGATTAAACTACACAGTAAACAAAGAAATACTATATAGGAAGTGACTTTTATGAATAATTTCATTGTACTTATTGTTAATTTGATCATTTGATAATGCCGCTGATTAAGTCGTCGCTTTCTTTGGCGTTCTCATTAATTTTCATATATTCCCATGGGTTGTAATCAGGCATTGCTGACCTTATAACATTCTTGTCGCTAACAGATAATATTCAAATTGAGATACTAATCGTGATGATAAATTTAGAAGACGATGACAATATTCACACAAAGGCTACAATGATATACAACAATACCATTAATATAAGAATAATAAATTAATAATAGCTATAATGATGATTGATTATGTGGACAATGATGATGATGGTGATGATAATGACAACGATTATACACTTTAAAGAACACGTCGCATCTTTTGGATGAGTAAAGTGTTGTCCCGATGTTCTGGTTCACTCTAGCCCTGTTGTATAGAATGACGTGAACATGTGAACCTTTTTAGCATCTCTCTATACGGCTGTAACCCAGACCACACCTATATTCAGCCCAATACAATGACGCTGCGCCAGCGGGAGAGGGGGAGAGAAGGGGACATAAGCTTCCCCCCTCCCCCACAGGCCAGAGCTCGTCGGGCAGCAGGAACAAAAAAAAAAGGCCTAATGAAATTAAATGCGTGTTTATTGAGTTGAGGTAATGGCGTCGATAATTATTGTATTTTATCAACTGAGAATACCATTTGCGGCCATCCAGAGGTACCTAAATTTTTAAAAATATCAGGAGGGAGGGGGAACATCCCCTTTCAACCCATCCTATCGGCTTCAGTCTATG
>NW_022726429.1:243947-251095 GCF_011630105.1 Anneissia japonica
AGCTTATATCCCCCACCCAGAAAATATGTCCTACAGCCGCCACTGCTTTTACCTATGATGTTGATGTTGTTAAAGACTGGGATGTCAGATGATGATGACGATAATGATGATGATGAGTTTTATGATGATGATGATGATGATGACGACGACGATGATGATGATGATGATGACGACGACGACGACGACGATGATGATGATGATGATGGTGATGAGGCCAAAACAAATTTTTACAACCCAACATGTGTTTACGCCTAAAAAGTAGAAAATACACAAATAATACAACAATCCAGCCAAAGTAAGCTATCCGTAGCCCTTAGCCTCTCCAAGTCTATTCCAGCCTATTGCTCATAAAAAATATATTCGTTGTCAAAAAAACAATGAAATAAAATAAAATGTCGACACTTAATTTCGTAAAATTTTGGTTGGTTGGGCGTGGCCAACACAATTATTTATTTATTTTTTTTGCCTGATGATGATGATGATCATGATGATGATAATGATGATGATGATGATGATGATGATCTTTACTATAAAATACAGTACATCTTATCTTATCCTAATAGCCCTAATAACAATTATGATTATTATTATTTTATAGGCTAATAATAATGCTGGTGACGAAGACATACCGTAACAATTATGATTATTATTATTTTATAGGCTAATAATAATGCTGGTGACGAAGACGATAACGATATTTTTTCAAGATTTATTATTAGGCCTATGATGATGATAACATGATGATGACGATGATGATTTAATTAAATTTGTCCTTGTCACATAGCATATCCAGTGCACCTACAGTAGGCCTATAGCTAAAAGCTAAATTTCGCTATTTTTTGTCCCCCTTTTTTTTAATTCCTTGAGTTGCATTAATCATAACTTTTTTCACATTGTATCGAGTAATTAGCATATTGTACTATACCGTATTTCTTATATCAGTACTAGTCATAATTGCATACACAGTGATTATATTTTTTTGAATAAATAATGTCAACATAGATGAATGTTCTAATCATCTATCATTAATATATAATGTAAAACTAAGTTGCTTGTTCGACATTATTCTGTTGTCACGCAATTACGATATTTTTAACATTAATTTCAATTAGGTAAACTGACTTGGTAGTATTATAATTGGTATTCATCTCAAATTCGTTCGTTGCTAGGATACATTGTTCATTATCGTAATAACTCATTATTAATTTCTTGTACTATTCATCAACCTATGTCCAGACACAATGTCGCCTCGGCATTTTTAACTTAATGAATAATCTCTTATGACTGTTTCCGGGGACTGTTTAATGTCTAGATGTAGACCTACTACTAATTTTTATCGTATAGGCCTACACCCTATTTATGTTTGCATAGGCCTACTATGATTGTTAAAAATTAAGTCCAGTGACAAACTAAAACAAGTGTAGGACTACTTGATTGTTAACGTAGGTCCTACTGAGTAAAGTTATAGACGCAGGCTATTATTCGCCGCATTTGCTCTAGTCACCTGGAGGAGGGGTGGGGACCTCTGATTCATTGATTTATTTTTCTTTAATATTTCAATGTATGCATTATGCTCCAATTAGTGTACCGTCATTGTATTATTATCATTAGGCTTAGAAGTAGAATTAGCATTTATTATTATTATTATTATTATTATTATTATTATTATTATTATTATTATTAGGCTATTGTTATTATTATTACTATTACTATTATTGTTATTAATAATAATATTATTATTATTATTATTAATATTATTATTATTATTAATTATTATTATTATTATTATTTATTATTTATTATTATTATTATTATTATTATTTTATTCTGCCTATTAATAAGCAGAAAACTTAACAGATTTTGTAACTTATAAAGTAAATATAGGTCTATGCTAGCCAAACTATGCAAGTTTTAACATGACGAAATTTGGGCTAAAGCAAAGAAAGGGGATTGCTTCGAGAATCAAACCAGCCTTGCTCAACCAGTTGTTCTAGCACTACAGTGCTTTTTTGTTTAAAGTTGGCTTACGTAATTTAGACGAAGCCATTTTGAAATAACAAATGTAAATACAACGTATTGGTTAATAAAATTTTAAACACCTACCGTATTTATTCGAATAAACGCAAACTACCGTAGAATTACATTTTTTCTAACCTGATTGGGATCAATAAGTCTATATGTTCAAAAATAGCACATTTTGACGGTAATTATGTTGTAGTTTCACATTGACAGTGAAATTAAGGGGCGTTTATTTAAATATATATCCGTATCCATTTTACACCCAAAAAAAATAAAAAAATAAACGCCTCCCTTAAATAAACGCCTCCCTCGAATAAACGCCCCCTGAAAACCCTTCTGAACAATAAACGCCCGGGGCGTTTATTGAAAATATATGGTAATTAAATTGAAATATAATGGCAGCAGCCGATTGGATTTGATACCTACTGACGAAAAACTACACCCAACATCAAATCAGTAACATTAGCTAATTAAAGTCGGAGACCTATTAGGCTTTATTTTTCTGAGAAATTCGTGGAAAATATGCCTCGATATTTTAACGGACAAGGCCTATTATTATTTTTGAAATTTCAACTATGCAATCCGTGACTTAACGTGTTTTCTTTTCGCAGTACTGAATTCTACAATCTTAAATATGCAAATGATTTGCCTATTGACTTCTAGGCACTCAGGAAGAAACAAATCTGGAAAATGTAACTTCGAATTGGCACGATTAAAAAAATAACATAAATCAAGTGATGGTAAGGTAAATATTAAGTCGTGGCTGGCTTCAGGTTTCAGCAATTTCAATCAGTCACTCAATGATTTCTTCTCACGAACATAAACACTTTTAGTATTATTGTTGAGCCGTTGAATAGTCAGTGAGACCGGTCACTTATAGTAAACGCAAAACAGAACTACAATGGAGAGATTAGTTTAGCATTCGTGGTTTGCACTATAGAGATATATGTTATATTTGTTTATATATGGCAGCACATAGAGATGAATCAGGTAGTAGGCATAGGCTAATAAATAATAATAATAATAATAATAATAATAATAATAATAATAATAATAATAATAAATATAATAATAATAATAATAATAATAATAATAATAATAATAATAATAATAATAATAATAATAATAATAATAATAATAATAATAATAAATATAATAATAATAATAGTAATAATAATAATAATAATAATAAAATAATATTATATTGCATCCATAGAAAAAAATTATTCAAACATGGTCGGCTTAATGAACTGAGAGGTATTGTTCCTGCTTCTTGAGCTGAAGACCGCGCGGTTCAAACCTGACCGTTGGCGGATAATTGGAGTCTGACAATGTTTGTGTTTTTTTTAATTAATTAATTAATTAATTAATTTGTTGGCGCTGCAATTATTAACGTTGCAAATCCAGTTAGGCCTATATGCCCAATAACTTCTTATATTCAATTAAATTCTTTCTTTATTCATCAAAAATTTTCTTAACAACGCTAACAAATTCAAGGATAATAGAAAGATGAAATGGACCTCCAAGAAACTTCAGGAAGCTTATAATAGGGCAGAGATTTTGTGTCCGTTAAACTATATGTTATAGTTAAAGTCGGGCGGCACTGCACTGCGGCTGTCGGCAGGGGGTGGGGGCACAACAGTTTCAGAATAAGAAGTAGCACATAACATTGTTTTGCATGTACATTTTTAAAATTTAGTGGCAAAACGGGGGAACTTTCCCCCTACAGGATCTGCCCCTGGTTGGGTTCTCCCAGGGCCTTAAACTTCCGATCTCCAATTGAACGAGGACCAATAAATAATTAATATTAATGTATTAAATATATTCTCTACTACCCCCTAGTTTAGTTACTGGACCGAAACTGTTTGGGTCTCAGATCGTCCCTGACGACGATCAAAATTTCGATAACGATGATGATGTTGATGTTCACTATGAAAATGATAATGATGATGATGATTATGACGGTGATGATTGAAGAAGAAGCTGATGATGATGACGATGTCATGATCATAGTCATGATAACAATATGATAATGATAATCAACATATTAACATAATACACTCTTTTTAAAATTAGAACCAGTAAAATTTTGCCCCGGCTCAGTGTTCTTATTATAGCCCTATTTTTTGCCGATTTCAAGCTCAAAATGTTCTTATTTTATTATAATTTTTACAAACTTTTCAAACATAGAAAATAATTATTTGTAGTGTTTGTAGTATGACAACCGACAGGGGGTGATTTAGGCGGGGTTTGGAATGTAAAAAAAGAAAAAAAAAAAAAAGAAAGAAAAGGAAAAAAATGATAGCCCAGAACGCCTAAAATGTTATTTTCGGGCGTCTTGAACACAAATATTTCGCGGGGGCATGCCCCCGGACCCCCTAGGACGGTGTTGTCTCGATCGGCCCAACTTTCGGCCCCGGCCTTTCGCCCCCTCCAATTTTGGACATCTGTGGATCCGCCCCTGGCCGAAGTAGTAGTATGAAGGGTATTACACAGTCAAACCTACTGAACATAAAGTACAGATAGGATTTGTTGGTTTTTTAGTTTTTTTTAAATCAAAACCTCATTTGAAATTTTACCTCAGCCTCAATTTGTTCTGATTTTGTTTATAATTTTTCAGCGAATTCAGCTTCAGTAGTCTTATAAAATGTGTTTTTATAAAAAAAAAAGTGTATAGTATGAGAATAATGATGACAATGATTTACACATTAGATATTCTTATCAATATAATCAATAATATATTTATTTATAATTATAATTCGGCCTACCACTATTATTTCATAACTTCATGTTTGGCAGGTATTTTTTACCACTACCGCATTCATATTGAATAGGCCCACAGGTATGTGATGAACAAGTCGCAAAACGTCGATAGTGGCCGAAGTTTAGCGTAGCAATTATACGTGTCACGTGTTTACTCATCGCTGACGAGTTTAAGTACCGCCAGTTTAATTCCTCGTTAATGCTGTTTTCATTGTCTACACAAATAGTAAAGTGTGCTTCTCTCCATGCAACAGTTATCTACTCCTAAACCAAACGCTCCAAAGTAGCCTGGCAACCTTATTTGGCGGATCCGGCTGCCATGGCAACTATTGTTCCTGCAAATGTGCATGGACCCGTTCAAGTTGTTTGAAGGAGTCAATAAATCGACTAGGAAATGTCTGAATATAAAAGTTGTTTTTCAAGAGGTTTTGACTAATGAGCCAGAATTTTCTTCATTCGTTGCCTTAATCGTTCCATTTGTTTGTTTTTTGTTTTTTGTCATCTTTTGAAGTTCGAGTTATTTTTAGTGCCATTTGTAATTAGATAACGCCTACGTATTTGAAATGCAAATAAATTCGTTTAGGACTACTTATGTATTTACTAAGGACTATTTATTATTTCTTGTTGTCATTTATTTTACAATTCTCAGACAACATCTTTCCTTTAGTATCATATCAAAACAATGTAAATCGAACTTTTCAAATATCAAATATAGTTGATAAATTAATTGATTGAGTTTTTTTCTATTATTAGTAAAATCATCCATAATGTTATTATGCATATTAGATTAACCTAATTACTCATATCATGATATAAAATGAAGCCAACAACTGTATTTCATCCAAAATCATCGACACTAAAAGTGGCACAGCCAGAATATCGATTGGGGCCGCTTTTGAACCATCGTTCCGCACCTTTTTAGCCCAAATCAAATGTCAAGCACTTAGACGCGACCCATCGGCCCCGAAGGCCAAATTTATCAACTGAATGTTATGGAAAAATGATTGAATAATAATGGTTTAGTATTTGTTTTGTTTTGTTTGTTCGTTTTCGTTTTTTTTTTTTTTTTTTTTTTTTGTTTTTTTTTTGTTTTTTTTTTGTTTTTGAGTGATTAAGTCGAGGGATAGCGGAGATCAGAAGGACCGACGGTGTCAACTTGATTCTTTTGTCAACCAAATACCACTTTATTCATAAAATAATTCTTCATTTTACCCACAAAATACATTTAAACACCATAAACACCATAAACATTAAATCAATTTAACTTTTAATTACTCATGTAAACAGAAACACATATCAAATCTTTCAATAATTTATAGATCGAAAAAAAAAAAGATTAATCGATGTTTTACTACAAAAATTCTTTAATTTGCTGCCAGAAATACATAGGTTATGCATTAATATTTTGATTTTGTTTGTCTCTGTATTAAGTCAAATTTGCATGATCTGAAAGATATGCGACCCATCAACATTTTTCCGCGAACCATAGGTTGCGGAACGGTGGATTAAACTTAATAATTATTATCATCATGTAGTATCCAACCATTGTTGCTGCTTTCGAGTCGAGTGGATTGTTGATTTTTAATACCACGACAAAACGTCTCTGCCTTTTCTGAACTATGCGGTAGTGTGTCCGCGGAAAATAAAGAATTCACTGCCTTCAAGACATGAAAATCAAGACGGTAGAATAGGCCTAAGCCAAAATTTCATAGACCAGGTATAAAACATGCTATACAGGCCAATCCATAAATGCTCGTGTTTTTGGTGCTTGATCATGAAATTCTATTTGAATTATTCGATAATCAGCAAAAAAAACAAAAAACAAAAAAAACAAAAACAAAAACAAAAAACAAAAAATGAAGACTTGGATGCCTGTTATGCAATGCATCACAAATAATTTACCAAATTAATGAAACGACCTTTGGATACGAGACCACTGCATACTAATCAGAGAATACATTACAGTATGTAGCAAGCATTATATAAATGGAATGGATATATGATAAATGGCCCATCGAACTTGTCATAGGTTTTAACTTGTTTGTATTATAAATAGATTAGGAATTAAACGAAGACTTCTGTCTATATGTTTTACAATAAGGTCTATAGGCCCTACTATATACAATAAGACATATATATTAAATAAGACTATATAATTTAAACTAAGATAGGTCTCACATGATTAGAAGTAAATGAATTGAAAATTAAATCTTTTAAATTATTTTGTCGATTTCTCCACAGAAACTAAATATTATCTTTAAGACCCATAGAATAATTTTAATTCATATTTGGGACTAGATCTATAGACTGTTTGATTTTAAATTATTATCTACTCCTCTAATTAAAATCTACATGTTAAATTAGTA
>NW_022726429.1:251434-254820 GCF_011630105.1 Anneissia japonica
GCTATAATGGAAACCATTTAGGCCTATGCATTATATAATATTAAATTATCAGCTACTGTACGTCTATATGGTATAAATGAATACCAATATGATGTGTATTGTATCTAGGTCAAATTACGATCTAGTTTTAAAATCTGGTTTCATTTAAGATACAATATGTTCGTGTCGGTGACACCGCCCTCCTCTCCTTCAACATCAATTAAAGTAATTGCATCTATAAGAAAAACATAAGCGGATTAATATTCCGTTTCTCATGCAAACGGATAGGCCTTATTGTGCCTTCCAATGTTTTGTTGTTATCGTTTTTGATGTGTCTTGCGTCCATTGTAAGTATCTAAATAATAGAACATCTATATTATAATATCATTAATATTATTATTATATTATTGCAATATATATTATTATTAAACTTATTATAATTATTAATACTATTATTACTGTCATTATTATCATCATAATTACTGTTATCATTATCGTTATTGTCATCTTCATCGTCAACGTTACAATTATATTTAACATTATCATAATCATTATAATTATTATTATTGCTATTGTTGCTGTTATCGTTGTTGTTTATTGTTTGATTGTAATTAATGTCGTCGTTTGAGTTATTATTTTTATCATCATTAGGCCTATTATTATTATTATTATTATTATTATTATTATTATTATTATTATTGTTAATGTTATTTTTATTATTATTATAAATTATTAATTAGTTAATAATCATGCTATTATAGTTTGTAGGTTGCCTTATCCAGAACAAGTTGACTCACAAATAATGATTATATAAAACCGCAGGTCTACTCGAAAAACTACTGATTTCTTAAGTAGGCTTAGCATGAACTAGGGCCTATAGTATGTGTAACGTGTTCGTGTAACAGACCGAACTAAATAGGTGTTGAAAGCATGTAAACATAACATACGGTACATATGTAATCATTTAGGACTGTGGCAAACATTTGAGACTATAATAATGAAATTGACCTTTGCTGAGTGTCAATAAATTTAAAAACAGACCAATCAGACGTTGGTATTCAATAGCCAGTAATACGTGCATGTCTCACAAACAACGTACATATGTCGTTTTTTAGAACCTTAGAAAAACTTCCCGAGGGGCGGGGCTTATTTGGAATGGTACTGCTACATAAAAATTGTGAACAGGCTTTGCAGTGCGCTAAAAATAAGTAGTCCTATATAATACAGTATTATTATTATTATTATTAATATTAGGCTTCCACATCATAAACTATGTACATAGGTTCCATGAGTCAGCAACATATTCTGGTGGTCATACACATAACCGTAAAGTCGACATATTTTAAACAGGTGATAATTACCAGATTATGCAAATGAACGTTTACTTGATTGGTATAAACATAGCTTTAAAATACATTTTGTGCACGCGTTTCAATTTGGTCATTAGGCGGTGATAAGGCCATAAGGATATTATGCTGTTAAATACTTGATATTTGAATCGTTTAATAGGCTATCTTCAGGCGCAGTCCAGATATTGTATATCTAATTTGAGATAATTGTTGACACGAGCGGCCCTGTAACCATGGCAACATACCAGGAGGGGATGTTAACAAAGACGTCTTGGTGTCTGTTTGTACTATGATATCTACGATGAAAAGTATTATTATTCTGGAATCTTTTTCCCCTCTACTGATCGCCAACTTTCTGTGTTCAAGTCGTCGAAATTATTTAAACGCTTTCCTTCTTTCAGATAAACAAGACTGAAAATTGCTTTCGCCTTAGGCCTATATAATTCAGGCACTCTGATTTTTCCAAGTGTCCATTCTATTCACTAAAATTTCTTAGAAATACAAAAGAGAATAAAAGAAAATAAACTAACATTATGTTTTCAATTTTCATATTAACTAGCAAAAGAATCACAAGTTTTTACTTTAAACAAATTAAACCTAAAAACACAGTAGGCCTATCCATCAGTACGGTATGTAATGTATTCCGTAAGAAAACCAAAATTGTAAAAGAGATATTATAGTTGATAAACAGATTAATATTATTTAAGGAAAGCCTTATTTCCACAACTTTTAAAAACCAAATCTTAAATTATATATAAAACCCATAGATTACAGAGACAATAAAAATACCCATACAAACATAGTAAAAAGAAGAAAATGTAATCATATTTTGTTGATTAATGTTTTTTCTTTGAATTAAAAAATGAAAATCATAAAAGATATATATCGTTTCAACAAGCTTCTTTCAAATAAAAAAATAAATAAAAATCAATAAAGATAAATAAATAAAAAAATAAACAAATAAATAAATAATAAATACAAATTTTCAATTTCAAAATAGAGCATTCTATTTAAATTACAATTCCCAACTTTATTTTATATTATTATACGTTATATAAAAACAAAGTGTTGTATAATAGCATGATAGCAGCTTAATAGGGCTATGCCCAAAAATATACAGTATAAATAATAAAATATAATGCTTGTAGACTAATATATAGACCTAGTACCAAGTAATATAACCCAAAACTGTTCCATATTTATATTATTATAATGATTCTTCCTATACAATAATGATCATCTCAATATCGAGCTCTCTTATTATATAATTATTATAATCTATGCCTAATAATAATAATAATAATAATAATAATAATAATAATAATAATAATAATAATTTATAAACATTAACATTAATAACAATGATATATCCAAATGTAATGTTAAATAGGCCTATATATGCCTATAATCTACGGTACTATAGCTAGAAATAATTCAAGACCTAAGTATAACCTAACCGTTTCGTTACAATATTATATAATTTTGAAGAATACATTAATGGCTCTTGTATAATATACAGTATGTGTGTATGAATTATATATCCTCAATCAATATCCCTCCTGTTATATTTCACCTGCAAAGGTTTATACATGCTTATGCTAATCCGTGTTACACTGGATTACAAACCGATTCAATAATCTCTTTTATTTAAGGAAGTGTAAACGCATTTCAACAGCAATGAACCAGTCACTGTGAATAAATTATTCAGACGTTACCTGCCAACTACAGAATACATACTCTGTGTAATGTATGATAACATTATTAACACTTAACACCAATCTATTATTAAAAGCAGTTTATGTCCTTCAGTTTTGTACAGCGTTTTCGTTGTAGAGAAATACAGTTCGCTCTCCAACTCAAGACTACCTTTGAGACCTGAAAATGTGAGGTGCTTTTTCGGGGTTCAGGGTTCAATCTTGAATTTGAGGATTAACTTTCTGTTAAAAGATTGAAGATTTTTATTTGGTTCTTTGACATTTTGGTGTCAAATTAGAGGGTACACTTTACATAAAAAATAATTTAAAAGGAAGTGTGGAAATAGTATGTGTGTAGGCCCTA
>NW_022726429.1:254918-256792 GCF_011630105.1 Anneissia japonica
TGTGTGTGTGTGTGTGTGTGTGTGTGTGTGTGTGTGTGTGGGCGTGTGTGTGTAGGCTATATGATAGTCGGGTTTACAGTAGAACTTCAATTGGGATACTTCAATCTGGATAAATAAACATAGGCCTCTTCGATAATCATAGAATGTATTGAACTATCTAATTGTTTTACCTGATAAAGACCAACACTAATACCAACAATGCACTTTTAAACTTATTTAAACAAATTATATACCGGTAGATAGGCCTGAGAAATGAGATAAGAAACCGCAAGTCACTAGTCTAAAACACTGACCAACCTACTCATACTTATCGGAGAACGCCCTCAAACAGACAGTTACTTTAGTGTTTGTGCTTTTCAAATTTTCTAAGTAATTCTTATCTTATCTTATCCCTAATTATAGAAGGCGTTTGGTCTTTGGCCTTGTGTACAACATAGCCCATGGGCACACTAAAGAACACATACACTGATTCTCCCGATGTATCTGCCCATTTCACCGATACTATCTCTCACTCTGATTGTCGCAGTTCTACGAGATCGATATTCAAATCCAAGACAATTTGTATTTATTTCTTTTTCATACTTGAAACCTGTTCAGTATTGTATTTTTTCCACGGGGCCAATACGAAAAAAAAATACCAAAAAATCTATAACATACAGTTAATTACAACGTACAATAACGGGACAATCACAACCACCACTTAAACACATATTTTAAAAGTTAAACTGAATTAGTTCGAAGAACGATTCTGCCCGTTCATAAAATTTCATGAAATGGGATGAGGACGGGTTCAAACGTGCAATTTTGGCTTTTACTACGACGCAACACAGTTTGAAGTAAGTGCATTACGATTGCAGACGGTTTGTACAACGTTCGCACAACTCGTTTACGTTCAATGTCATTTGCAATTCATTCTTAACAAGTTCCAATCCGCCCTCAACTCGTTTAACCCCGAACACAGTAAGTTTCAACCCGTTCTAGGACGTTTCTACACGGTTCGCACTACGACGTATCCGTTCAAACCCGTTTGCACTGCGTTCTTAGGCAATCATTAACACGTCATTGGGGATATGGATTAAGTTCCAGCCCGATCTGCTATAATACTCTATTTAGTCTGTTCTCATTTTTCTGTCTGAGAACGGGCAGGACGGGGTGAAACGTAACAACATCGGTGTTGGATCGACTCCTAATTTCCCCAGTCCGTACGTCGTTCAGCTCGTTTTTAATCCGTTCGTTCCATGTTCGCAGTACGGCAATCTCGTTCGAAATACGATCTTACCCAGTCCTATTTTTGAACGGGTAGAACGGAATCGAATTTTAAACATGGCCGACGTTCTGGACTACCCTTGCCCTTGCCCGTTCATACCGTTCATAGGTACTAAGATTGTATTCGGTGTCTACCCATTCCGTTCATATTCCGTTCGTCCCCGTTCCACTCTCTCCAGAACGTAGTGCGAATTAGTTCACTGTGAAGGGGTATTATTATCGAAAAAATCATCCATGTCAAGTAAATCAAATGTTATTTTTGTTTACTCGTCACAAGTGGTCATTTCATCTGAGAATTTTCCAGACATTTTTACGAGAACCAGCAGTGGTCGCAAATGATTGCATGACATTTTCCTCTTCTACTTGCTTTAAGACATTGATTTTGAATCCACATTTACAGACGTCAATTTTTTTTTTCAGAAAAAAAGAAATTTTTTTCTTAGAAAAAGAGTTGAAAGAGGGGAGGAGCTAAATGAATAGCGAAGAGAGAGAGAAAGAGCATGATTGTCCCGTTTTGACTGAACCTACATCAACCAATTAATCAATTTAATTTAAAAATAAATATTTAAAATTCTTTGTTATTGTTTTACATTATTATTTCTTTTATA
>NW_022726429.1:256879-258507 GCF_011630105.1 Anneissia japonica
GTCTTCAACGGTGATTTAGTTTTTTAGTTTTTCATTAATTTCTTGTAATTTTGTTGTGCCGAAATTGAATAAATCAAATCAAATAAAAAAATCTACATTAATAATAATGAAGACAATCCGGTTTTAAAAATGATGGAACACAATGAATCATAATAACATTTTGATTATTTAATGACTTTGTACCAGAAATAATTATCAATAAAGAATTAAGCATTATAGTGGAGTATTTATATTTATATTCCAATGAATCACCATATTACTTCGTTTTTGGTTGTCAATTGCATTATTTTGTCAGTTTTATCTACGATTGCATTGTGCGCGTTGATTCTGTTTTCATGCTCAGCGTAGGCCTATTTGGCGAGATATTGATGCGCGTAACACCTGTCCGTTCTTCCATGCTGTCCACAAGAAAATTAATTTCTTCCGTTTTTAAAAGATGAAATTTATTATGTGCTATACAAGTCCTCAAACATTACCATAATATATTACATGTTGTACTAATGAAATGTTGGAAAGGAAAGGGGGTTTGAAAACAGAGCCTTTGAAGAGAACGTACAAGCATTTCACGATCATCGTTAGAATCTGATTAAGCCTATGGCAGTATGTTTGACCTTGAAACTGACGGTGGACTCTCAAATAAGCAAGGGCGCTCGCTGTCCATTTGTCCAGCGCCCATCTATTACGGTACTTAATACGCGTGCATCCATTTATAAAGCGCGACTATATTTTATATTAGACGTAAGTGATTACATCATGGTCAGCAAATCACTCGACCTTATACTAACAACATGTTATCGATTTTTAACATTAAAAGCAAAAGGTGTCCTTGGTGGTAACGGCGTAACGCATGTTCGAACACAAAATCCTTTTTGTAAGACTAATTCGACAAGCAGTACCTTGTATCTCATTAATATTGATTCTAAAATAAGAATAAACTTAGAATTGGTATTTCTGCTCATATGGTTCTTGGTCTCAATCTTTTGACCTATTTTTATGTAAATGAAGGGGATCACAACATAACGCCTTAAATCTAAGCTTTTGTTGATACTTTGTATTGATTTCCAGGTCCTTGTTTTTTCTCCATTTGTTTTATTTCTTTGAAGTTATATTGACATCGGTTACGCTATGCCTTCATCTATATTTCATTAGGCTTGTTAACAATAGGCCTATATAAGAAAGAAATAACGACCCGCTCCGATAACACCCAGCTCCTGCACCATCATCATATAATCGTCATCATTAGGTAAGATTTCCAAATACATTATCTAAGCCACCGTATTATCTTTAATTTCGAAGCGTCACCATAGGAAAGAAGTAAGTTAAACTTCAAGGGTGATCACTTTGCCTTATACCTCAGTTGGTAGATTATCAGAACGGTAATCAAAATGTCTTGGGTTCGCGATTCTAGCAACGATTTCATATCAATAAAGGCATAGGCCTATATTAATAATAATAATAATAATAATAATATGTTATATTTATATAGCGCTTAATGCCAACAAGGCCTCTAAGCGCTTCACATTACTACCCCCGGTCATTGGATTAGACGCCTATGGAGCACAAACTGTTCCATAAAGTTGCAACAGCTAGCATTTTGGCATGTAACCCTACCAGGTACCCATTTATAC
>NW_022726429.1:258721-267579 GCF_011630105.1 Anneissia japonica
GCATAGCTCTCAACGAATGTAGTCCTGTAAAAACAAACGAATAAAGAAATTGTGTAATAAAATGCCTCTGGCGGGACTCGAACCTGCGACCTCTCGCTGTCAAGGCGAGCGTCATAACCATTAGACCATGGAGGCTTCATGGTTAAACAGATTCAAATACCACCAGATACACTCCATTACACAATAAGTACGGCTAGAAACAAATAATAGCATACACTGAAACATAAATCAAGGTAGCCGTTAACACTGTTAAATTATATACATAAATCATCAAAGAAAGGTAAATACAGTGTTCGAATAAAGGACATAATAATACATCTGCTCTTTATGGTCTTGATAATGCATCTACCTGGCTAAAATCGGAGCCAAATGTTAGGCTAATCTTCCAACTGTAATACCAATATGGGTTTTTAAATATTTATCAACATCTTATTTCAAGATTGCGTTCATTAATACTAGTTGTTATAAGCTTTATTTCAGTAGTAAATTTGGGTGTAAAGGACGAGCTACACATAAGACGAACATAAATAAAACATGTGTATGTGCTGCGCATATAATATGACAACCCCTTGTTTTTCGATCTTAACACTGCTATTTAAAGCCTCGTCTCATACGCAAGAATATACGGTATCAGAAACATGAAATGTTTAGCTTAACAAAACACCATTCTTGAAATTAATGATGGGACCAACGCGACACATACAATATCGGATTTTTTTTAAAACAAAAAAGACATTTTAATAGAATGTACCAATTTATTATAATAGAATGTACCAATTTATTTTAAAGCAGAACGCACGCTCCAATATCTTTAGGGCGTTCACTTTGCCTCACAAATATAATATAGGCCTATTGCGCCTCAAACTTACTTACACGATACGAAAACTGCAGTTTTTTTTTTTTTTTTTTTCTGCATTTCACATGGGTATCTTCAAAATACCACTCGATAGAGACTTTAGCAGAAATGTTATCTTCAGCTATGATGATTTAAATTGTAAGTAGTTGGCTGATGATTGACACACCTTTTCGTAATGTCGTCTGCTGAACAATGGTCTCGGATCATTACAACTGCCACTCAAGAGCCATCGAATTCCCAATGACGGAGCAAAAACAAAGCCGCATGACCCGCGCTCCACACGTTACTTCTTCAGTGAAATCAACATTATTATCCTGCACCATTGACATGAGCCATTTTTTAACGATGACAGTGTATTTAAAGAGTGGTAGGGTACTTAGTATTTGAAGAACGCCTGGGTGCATAGGTCTTCAGAACGACCGTATGACTATAATGTAACAACACCCCGACAACACCACACACTTTTATTCGTAGCAGTACATAGGCCTATACACCTCAATGTTGCACAAGCCTGTGTAGTCCTCCGTTTTAAAATTTTAACATCGAGTGAGGTAACCCGTCTTTGGCATTTCTCACTTTACTTGGAATGGTGCAATTTTGATTATTTAAAATTATTATAAATATTAATTTGTAACCAACGCCCAACACTCGCGTTCTAACATGCCACATCTATATCAAATATTAGGAATACTGCTCAAATGTTTCAGTCAATCAATAGATTCAATATTTTTGACTTAATGAATGTTCATAGCCGAAGCTAAAATGTATTATTTAGAAATTAAAAAAAAAAACAAATATGTATCTGTACATACGATCCTTATTGAAAATTATTAAGGCAACGTGTATTATTGAATCAGAGAGCCCGTCATAGCCTCTGTACAAGTGGCGCATCTAGAGTGCGTCCTCCCCTAAAAAAAGCTAGTCCACAGTCACCCATCCCCCCTACACCTCCACCCAATGAAAATGTTAGAAGCAAAAAGGTCACGCTAAAATAAATTAAAATCACCTCATATCACCTTAAAGTCAGACTCCGGAGGAAAAAAAATGTTTGATATGTTGTAGAACTGATTTTTCTAGGACAGTAAAAAAGTTGTTTGACAAAAAACTGGGGAACGGTGAACGAGATACAAATTTTTTAATATTTAAAAACTGGGGGAAAAAGGGGCGCAACCACTAATTTTTACACCTTTTTCTCCAGTTTATAAATATTCAAAAATCTGTATCTCATTCACCGTTGCTCAGTTTTTGATCAAACTACTTTTTTCTGTCTTAGAAAAATCAGTTCTACAACATATCAACATTTTTTTTCCCTCCGGTACCTGACTTTAATTTAGAACTATCACTTCACTCCTCCTCCATTCCAAGACTCCTGGTACGTCGCCATTGCTCATTATAGCGCCTAACATTGTCGTACAACGGGAGATAACACCCCTTACTATTATTGAATTATTCAACAGTGTACTGAAATATTTGTGCATAGGCCTAGGCCTATATGATATTATGCACACGGAGCTAACGGCTTAACGTCCCATCGAAGTAAGAAATAATTACAGTAAATGGTACCCGAGGACACAAGCAAAACTGCACTGGTAAGCGACTATGCTTAGCGGAACAGTTGATTGTTTTAGAAATTGCTATATTTTCCTTGCCGTGTACCGGTTTCTGAATACAGTATCTAATAAGTCCGAATACAATTTTGACAAATATAGATTTATGCTTTTATAAACATATGGATTGTTTGTAATATGTTTTCGCGGAAATTGCCACCCCTGGGAATAAAGTTCATAGACCTATCCACACAATTATATAGATAAATTGCTCCTTATAATTTTTATTAAATTAAATTAATTAAATGATTATATAATACAAATATTTTTTAAATTGATATTAAAAATTAATCAATAAAAAGCCGATGATTGAGGATATCTTAATGTTCTAATATTTTCCAAATTAACAGTAGGTTCAGTCATTAAAAAGACGCGAGACAGATTAAGTTTAAAACAGACCTGTGGCTAGTGAGTAAAAACATGATGGATATATCGATGAGGGTTTAGGTTAGTAAAAGACGGTGTAGGTTTTATTTAGAAACAAAACGGTGTAGGTTTAGCTAGCAAAATACGGTGTAGGAGCTGAGTTAATGAAAGACAATGTAGTTTTAATTAGTCAAAAACGATGTAGCTTTGTTATTTAAAAGAAGGTGTACGTTGAGGTAGTCAAAATACGATGTAGGCTTAGTTAGTAAAAAGACGGGGTAGGTTTGTTTAGTAAAAAGACGTACATGGTTGGTTAGTAAAAGAACGGTGCATGGTTGGTTAGTAAAAAGTGCGAACGCTCACCGGTCCGCGCCTTAAACTGAGGTGCCTCTATTCAACGCTCATGATGCACCTTGCAGACGAGGCTTTTTATTGATACTAGGAAAACATGCTTAAATCAGAGGAAATATCTTGAATTCTTAAATACATTAAACAGTGGCGTAAGTTATTATATTGGGTTTTTAGCAAGAGTTCACAATAAAAAGACAAAAATAAAAACAAAATAAATAAATAGGCCTCTTTGAATAAATTCATCTGGTTGCAGGTTAGTAACAAGTTTCTACTTAAAATAAAAGAAAATCGTTAAAAAAATAAATAAAATGTCTTAAAATTAGAAGAAAAAAATTAAGTACCAAGACGCGATTCGAACTCACCTTTGGATTCCATGGCAGTCTTTGATGAAACCCCTGTTTTGTTTTGTAGGTGTAGGGGGCACCCTAAAGGGTCAAATTTAAAAAAGGCCCATGAACGTTTGTTTGAAATAACCTCTAGTTTATGTGTAGGCCTACAACATTTCCTGCTCGTCCGCTCAAAATTGCCGACGCTGGACGCTTTTAAAAACAACAAGAACAGCAACAAGAACACCAGAGGTGTGTATGAGTATTTTATTTTTTATTTTTTGCTTTGCAATCAGTAGAAAAGGGGCGCTTGGTGAGCGAGGGTGGGAGTGCATGTATTTTCTGGGGGTCACACTGGTATCTTGGCGTTACTGACCACTGTGATCACACTGAGTCTTCTGTTAGAACATACCAATGGGACTCATGATAGACCAGTTAATGGATATCCAATAAATAACATAACGAATGATCAATTGAAAATTCACTTTTTAAACCATTTTCTACAATGAAGGCCCATCGGAAACATTCGCGAGTTTTGATTTTTTTTTTTACGATTTTGAATAACAACCCTGTCTTCTCCGTATAACACAATTTAGGCCTGTAGCGTGACTTAATTTGTGGGAGGTTCGTTTTAGTGGAAAGTGGACCCTTTGGAAACCATTCCGTTATACAATAACGTAATATTGTTAGCTGGGAAAGCTTAAGAAATGCCGACCAGGAATACTTCTGGCTTGTATGATCTCCGATACTCTGGAATAAATATATCTACGAATATAAATTTTTCGTTTTTAAATGCGGACCTTCCCCAGTCCTTCACGATACGGGCCTGCAATTCCATGTTTGAATAAAACTATTGGGTAACTCTGATATTCCAAATTAAATCTCATATATACCTAAAAATGGACATAATATTTAGTTTAGCACTCATTCGGCATTCAAACTATGACGCAGGGATCAGTGGTCAGTGTTATTGTTCCCGCCGGTACCGTGCCTAAATCGATGCTTAATGATCCTGGAGAACGTAGCCCCAGACGATTTGGTTTCACTTGCTGGTCTCGTCTTTCCCGATGTGCGCCCTGTTAACTTGCTCACAACAGACTTGAAAAACACTCATTATTTTTTAAAGATATCGCATCAACAGCCTATCATTCAGAATTCTGTTTATTTATAGCTGAACTCCGAGCAGTAAGCCAGAAATCACTTAACTGCAATACATTTTTAATCTTGCATTGGACACAGAATCGCGTACGAGTTTTATTCATTTTACAACCTGACAGCGGTGACTAGGCACATCTACTGAGATCCGAAAACGGTGTTTCTGGATTTCGAAATCTAACAATCGACGAGTTGTCACCAACATCATCTTCATTGTTCATACCAAGTAAGTGTGATAATTATACCAAACTAATTAAAATTTGATCTGCATTATTATAATTACCAATTACCGTTTTCTTTATACGTTTGTTTTTTTCATTTGGTGTAGACACGGGCCACCATGGTATATAGGCTACTCATATCCGTGCATTTTATTATAGAAAAACTATAATTGTATTTGCACTTTATATCTCGTTTGCACTTCATATCTACTTCTATGTCCAACCAATTGTACTTTTTGGCAAAGACAGTCGTCTGCTGTTGAACATTTTTAAAGACAATTAATTATACGGTAATAGCGGCATACGTATTTCTGTCATTCACGTGGATGTAAAACATAATGGAACTACGAATGCAAAGTGACGTGACTCGACGAGACGTTTGTATAGGCATATCATCTCGGAAAATCCGTAGGACTAGAGTTTGGGGGAAAAAACATTAAAGATGTTGTCTGCGAAAAAATGAACAACTCAATTAAAAGGACCAAATATAAGTTATTAACTTCCAACCAGAAACGAATTAAAAAAAATAATGTTAGCTGATTTACAGAAATAGGCCTACTCCAAAAAGCCTCAAATCGATTACCAGGCAATTAAATGATATGCAAAATAATTGAGGAAATGTTTATTTTTATTTATTATTTATTTATTATAGATTCGGCATATCCACATACAGAAAACATGAAGTACAAAATATACCGTACAGGTTAGCGGTATGCCAAGAGAGAATAATGGGTGCTAAAACTTACCCGACACCAAAGTGAAAAAAAAATGAAAAACAAGAATTAAAAAAGATTTGTTTTAAATTTTAAAATGTTATTAACCTCTCCGTTAAATGGCGGGGAATAATTTATCTTTCAAACTTTTAAGTTTAAGTTAATAACTTAAATGTACAAATTTGTCCCCTACAACTTTAGCACTTAACATACGGTAAGGAATCGGAATATTGCAATTCTTTTAGCCTCGTGATACACAGTATATCTTTCATAGTGCAGCCAAACTGTAAATTGCAATGCAATTATTGACCAGAACTAATAAAAGAAAGTAATTTTTCAAATAGGCTTGTCACCATACAGTGAATATTTGTCTTTTTTATAAGCCTCGCCTAAGCCTACGCGTAGAAAATTGAGTAGATTATTAGCAATAGTTGATAGGCCTATCGTTAATACACGACGAATGAAGTGGACAAGGGTTGACAACAGCTCATCTCAAATTATTACACGTGGCAAACAATAAAAAAGAACATGCCATTTAGACCTAAATTACTGCTGTGTAAGTGCATTTTAGTTTTAAATGAATTTTACTTTAAAAGAGCGCCTTTCGTTCTCATTTGAATTCCACTCTTTATCGAGTGAAAATACACCCTTAAAAGGGTGAATGTTGTTGTCATCTTCTTTTTCTAATATTTAGAATATTCTTTTATACATTTTTCAGTACGTTCTTAACTCAATAATTTCTAACGTAATATGCACGTCCTATGATAGCTTACATTGTAACCAACTTTATCACATTACTCCTATATAGTGACTTTCCTGTTACCACAGACCCTATTATAGTTTCTGTGTTGTTACAAAGCAACACACCAACTCGGTTTGCAATTCAGTTTTATTGTTTTTTCATTTGAAAACAAAATCCCATTATACACATAAAAAAAGGGAAATTTATTGTTTCCAATAACATTCAAATTCACTACAAAGTTAAGGTAAGGTTTTAATAAAGTGGACAATATTTCGCCAACCTAGATTCGAAGACGGTCTGCCACTTAATTCGGAACTAGGCCATTGGAGTCGAATTCAAATCTGATTGGAGTAAACTTCTGTCGCTATCATTTGTATGTATGGAACAACACTAGTCATCGAAGCACTCATGCGGAACAGAGATAATAATTAAATAATGAAATCATTGCGTTTCCATATTGGTTTCCTACGTTATCTATAACGTGACAATGTCGATGATAAGCCGACACACGACCGCTTAAATCTCAGGAGTTTTGAATCAAGCAGGAAATATCAACGATATTGAGCGAGGGCTTAGTGTGTTGGTATCAGCGACACAATCAAGCACTGTTCATCTTCAGGCGAAACATGCCTTGCCAATTCCATGAGGCGTTCTTCAATGATTTATATTGTTGTCGAAACTAAAATGAGTCGTTTGTTGTTGCGACTGTTATGACTCCCCTTCCTCGTATTTGTGGGAATGGATAAGTCGTACTTGTAGGAAGGTACAAGCAGATAATGCGACCCAGCACCTTCATATCGATTTTTGTTTGTCTTTTTTTAATTTTTTTAAATTTTTTTATTTTCTTTTAGTATAGTTGATTGCATGTATCCGCTGCTGGATAAAGCCCACAACTCTCGCCACTCAAATCACTACCACGACAGTGATTTTACAAAACATGTCCGCCTACAATCGTCTTGACGAAATTCGCGTCTTGATGTTTTAATTGGGATTCGTAATCAGACTGCGTTTTACTAATGCCTTCTTTGTTGCATACAACCTATTTAATCCATTGCTTCTGGGATCAATTTTCTAGAGAGGGAAAAAGCTAACTACGAATATCATACAATTAAAAATCACTATATTTACGAAGGAGAAACTAACTTTAACTCACTTCATAGTAAATGTCAGGGATACTCTTTTTCTATAGAAAACACCTGCATAATAATTCCATAACGAATGCAGTACAGCATTTAAGTCTGCATCAAATGCAATTTCCTTTTCACAAATATTATTATTAAATTCAAAACTAAGTGATTTACATAAATAATATGACAGTTTTTATCAAACATAACAATTTCAGTAAATTTGGTTGTCAATATCGTTACTGATAATCAAGGGAATATAATCGTTACCGTTTATTCTTTCAATAAAATGTTACTTCTGAAAAATTATCACCAGCGTGCTTATTTAATCGTAAATGACAGAGGAAAATATATACAGAATTGAGTTATTAGTCCATGGTTGGAACATTAGAAGGACCATGGAGTAATTTTGATATACCTCCATGGAAGGATTGTGTTCTCTGTTCGTAATCAGAATAGCGCCCCCAACCTAAAAGTGCTGAACGGCGGCGAATACAAAACCATGCTACATGAACGATGACGACGAGAACATTACCCAAGCGACTGCATCGAATTCGAATAGAAAAACAAATCAGATATCGGAAATACATTAGGCTATGGAAAAAGCTATAAGTGACAAATATGTGAAGCCTAAACCTTAATAAGCATTTATTTTTTGATAGGCTAGCTCTATATTTTAGCATGGATAGCTGATATGAAATCTCATTCAGTAAAGTTTTTGATCGATTCACTCCTCAAAAGAAAATAATACAATATTACAATAATACAAATAATACAACAGTGTAACAAACCTCTGTACCTGCAAGTAGAGCACATACACATTTAACCAATATAATACCTTGTTTAAAAAAAGTCCACGTTTTATGTTTTATATCGATTATATTATCAATATTGATTATCTCTTTCGAAGTACATTGGCCTATTTACATTGCGTTATTTATATACTATCGGATAAACTTTAGTGACCAACATTTGTATGATGATAACGAGAATTTAATATTTGATATTCGTGACCAGTTTGTGATTATAAGTGAACGCGTCACAAATAGGCTGAGACATTAATAAGCACATCACACTAATTTTGTTAATAATTTTTGCGCCGTTAGTGCAAATTTTTGCAAGCATGATTTTTTTGATATTATGCCTTTGAGTATGATGGTGATATAATATTTTACTATTATCAATAACAATAACAACGACGATAAGGATAATAATAATAATAATAATAATAATAATAATAATAATAATAATAATAATAATAATAATAATAATAATGATACTAATAATGATACTAATAATGATAACAAAAACAACAACAACAATAATAATAATAATAATAATAATTAAATAATAATTAATAAATAATAATCAATAATGATAATAAAAAAATAAACAAT
>NW_022726429.1:267839-284025 GCF_011630105.1 Anneissia japonica
ACAATAATAATAATAATAATAATAATAATAATAATAATAATAATAATAATAATAATAATAATAATAATAATAATAATAATAATAATAATAATAATAAAAATAATAATGAAATAATAATCAATAAATAATAATAAATAATGATAATAAAAAATAATCAATTATAATGGAGTAATAATGCTAATGGATAAATAATAATCTTGGTATTTATGAAATGACAATTAACCTATTCATGCTTTTTTTGCACTAAACAATACTCAATTTTTTTCTGACCAATATCTTAAAAACATGACTTGTTCACTTTGAAGGCCGTCACGATTTCTTGCCCAGGTAATCGCCGCTTTTGTGATGTCACGCTCTATTGTTAAAACGCGGCCTTGCATCCATTTGTCATTATAATAATGAAAGATCCAACCCTCCATTGGCTTAGCACACAACGCACACACGCACTGACGAGTAAACGGACGAAGACACTTCACTCACTTAGCTTTAGTTGCACACTTATCACTCACACAGCAGTTCCAACCGCATTTCTATCGTAAAGACACGTGTGGAAGTGGAGTAAATGTAGCTAGCATAGGACTGAATTAAAATATTACCACCAGTAAATATAGGACGAAGTGGGAAGTTTTAAGCACTCACGTAGACATTGGAAGTTAGATCTTAGCACTGTCAATGCTTTAGTTTTGAACCTTCCCTGCAATAAGTCGGTACTCTATACACAGTGAAGTGAAGTACACATTTCGATGATTGGTGTGTTTGATTCGAACTCACAGGCGCAGTGAAATAACAAATTTCGAAGTCTTCACTAAGGAATCGTGATACGGCTGGTATAATTTTTCTTCTGGTAAATACTCTGAGAATCTACTAAAGTGGCTGAATTCGAGCCTTACACCAAGCGACGCAAGACGACGGTCACTATGGAGCCCACTGCCCCTGTACCATCAAACGGAGTCGGTGGTATCGTCGCTATTGAAGAAGAGGTATGTACATATTTAAGTTTAAAAATTAATCCACAACATAGATTACTTGTTGAATGTCTTACATACATACATTAACATTACGCTATTCGAATTGAGACTGTTGAATTCATAGTGGAATTAACTTGTGCTCCCGTGGGAATTGGGGTTAATTTCTAAACTATCGTCTGCCACACGATTCTAATAAGTCGTCTGCCAAGTTTTGCAGAACCCTGTTGATAAGGGAAGGTTGAAAGTGGTTTACCAATAATGTCCTGTAGTTTTGTCGGAAGCGCTTAAGTGTGTGTATTGTTTTTAAAGTGAAAGAATGTTACTGTTCAAACACATGTGATGAAAACAGAAAAAAAAATAATAGAAAACAAGCAACAAGCTGTACTTGGCAGTACAGTTTTAAATGCAAATTCAAAAGTAAATAAACAAAAAAGTTTTGTCCAATCAGATAGATGCTTCAGACTGGTCCAATTGTATCAAAGCTGTATAATTTAGAAATATATTTTTCTTTGGGAGGAAAAGTAAATATTTATAATTGTGTACTTCGGAATAATTGTGTGTTTTTAGTACTAACAGTGTTTGTTGATGTCAACTTTTTTTTAATATTTAATATTTTTTCTTCTACTCAATGACTTAGGAACCTGCTGTATTATGTGCTATAAAAATCCCACTTAAACTTTTACTTGGTATTGATATTATTTGCATATGAACAGATAACAAAGATGAGTTGGTCTGTTAGTTAAGTCTCAATGCATATTTGGTGGATTTCTATTCAAGGGACATAGCACAGGCTTAGGATTACAGGCCCTGAATACAGAGCTCCCCCCAAACAATGCCGCCCTTTGAAAATGCGATTGGCTTGAATAGAATGCTCACACTGATTACATAACTACTGTGCATATTCATTGGTCATCCGTCAGATTATGGACGTGTCTTAGATTCCAATCAGATCAATAACCTGGACTATGCAATAGGTATACTTTGCGGGATTAATTTTACGCCAGTTGTCTTCTAGGAAGGGTAACTTGGGGCTCTCTCATGTAGCTTAAAACTACTATTATTTCAATATTTTATTGAAATTCAGTTTAGTGTAAAATGAATTTCTCTACAATGGGATTTGCAATGCATATGATTCCTTATACTCTGAATTATCGATGGAGATGGTGTTGTCTGCTATTGTTGTTGACGGCATAATTCATTATTTTGATAGAATATGGCATAATTTCTTATTTTGATGAAATACAAATTCTTCAGGTCAGATCCAGCAAATATTTTGATGAAGTAAAAGATAAATTCATTGCAGTATGAAGGAGATTGTAAACTGTGTCTGCCATTATCCTCAGTTTTACTGTCAGGTCAATAAAAAAAACCAGTTTAGCTATAATACACTCAAATTAAATACGTCTCTGACATTTAAAAATATTTTTATAGCCTAGTTTACTGTTTCCATAGTAACATTAGAATGCTGGTCTATGATCTCTGTAAAAAAGAAGATTGTGCTGAGCTTAGATTCTCTGATGGTTACCGGAGCTTGTTGACTAGACCATGAAACTTAGTCCGGATTTCTGGCTCCCTCAGACTGTTTATGTGAAATTGAGCAAATGCTATAAAGACAACAAGTGCAAAGAACTCTTTTTGGAAGCTGTTACAATATCCATAATATCCATTGCGAATTTAATTAATTATTCGCCTTTAATAATACCTCATCTCTAGAGAGATCCACTATGATACCCCCAGGCCGGTAACTTTATGAATATTAATACAGCGAGAGATAACAGGAACTATATATCGTTGATAGCGTAATCAATCAACAGGCAGGCGCTTTTAACAGAATTAGAGAATGTGTTGGAAAAACACAATATGATAATGCATGCATAAAGGTAAAACTACATCCTGAATATTCATTATAACATGAGTAGCTTAAACAGAGGTTGGCAATCTCTGAGCTTAAGATTTTCATGTTTCAGTGTTTACCCAGTCAGTTTATTTTTGTCCTGTCTGGTACAATACAAAGTATGCATTCCACATTAGTCAGTACCATATTTGTAGTCCTATAGTATATTTTGAGATTCCTAATTAAGCAAGATTATTTTCAATTGGGTCTTGAAAAATAGTGTTCACCCCAAATAAAAGAGTAAAGAAATTATAATGCTGTGTAATCAATAAACTAAAAAAATAACAATTGTTATATAAGAAATTTTAATTCTATAGTATATTGTGACTTAATTTATTCAGTATTATTTGCAATATATAATCAGTAATAGTAACAATAAAATAAAAGCAAAATAACAAAGTTTGAAGATTTATAATGAAGCCAAACTATTTTCAATTGAGTCTCAAATAAAAAGATTAAAGAAATATCATCAATAATCACAAAAAAATAATGGTTATAAAAATTATATTAAGACTTACCTCATAGAAATAATGCCATGCAACACAAAGCTCATGCGAATGATTGTATTATAAGTTTTTCAAATGTACATTTGTAAATTCAATTTTAGTAATACATCTGTATAATAAAATGGGATTTAATATTTAAAGTTCTCTATGATAAAAGCAGACATTGTTCTGAATACAGTACAGTGTTCCTTAATTTTTACCCAGGGTCATCAATTGAATATAATAAATTAAGAATAAAATAACATTATATGTGTAACAATATTAATAGTAATATATATTGTTTTTTTTTTACCTTTCATATTTAATAATTCTAGCTGACTAGCTTAATTTAATATTTTGCTATGGTGACATTGTACCACAAGCATGCTATGAAGGAAAATATTAAAGAGAATAGTCATATTGTATTGCTAATAAAAATTATTAATGGTACAGGCATAATTTTTTATCTCTGATATTTATGTTTATTTTTATTGCTTTGTATCATTTTATTCTACAGTACCTGTTTATAAAATTATTTGAAGAGTAACATTTAAAATTTAAACCAAATTTTCATATCAATGTGAATGTAACTAGGCCCAGTATAAACAAAAACTGTACAAGCTATATTTTGAAAACCTTCATCTTGGCGCATTAGTTTAATTCCGCGTTTGTAGGCTTTATGCATTCAATTGGAATATTGCTATAGTGGACAATCATGCCAAATACGTTATGACTTCTACTGGTACGCAAAGAGTGTTGCTTATCAGAATAACTAATCATCTTCATAAGTAGAGATGCTATTCATAGCTACCTGTCTTGCAACAATTGGGCATTAAATTTCGCGTACACTTTGCAGTGCATAAAATATAATATCTCTTAGGTTTATAATGATATTATTGTCCATTATTGTATTATAGTCTAGATGTCCACATATTGCACTTTTTTACTTGTAGTGTCTGATTAGTATCTGTACAAAAATGATTTTATTTAATTAGTTTAGCATGCATGGCATGTCTCTATTTAAAAAGCCACTCCAGTCCTTTGAGGTAGAATTGATTAGTGTAATTAACAAAGCGTACGAAATATGACCTGAAGCCGAATGTTTTCTGTTGACTTGCCTTAGTGGCGTGTACGCTGCATTGTTACAACCTGTTGGCTGATGAACATATGGAAGTATCACGTTCAAAAAATCAGACACATAGAACACATTGCAAATGAATTAAAAAGAATTATAAATAATTAATTGACAAATTTAAAATATTAATATATGTAAATTTTTACTTGTTTTGTTGGTATATGTTTTTATTATATATAAATTGATAAATTTAAACCTCTACATTATGTAGTTGTAATATGTGGTAGCTTGTATTTATAATTTTTTTTTTAATGATGATATACAGTAATAATTATGTTATAGTAGGACTATATTTTTATGTTGGTGACATTGAAGTCTCGCTGTAGTATGTCTACTGATAAATAGCATCCATTTTTCATAATAATAATCACTTAATTATTGAATGTATACCTACATTATGCGGTGTATAACCTATGGTACTGTTCCTTATATTAATAATTATATTATATAGTAGCACTATGTTTCATGTTAGTGACATTGAATTTCTTTTCGTAATACTGTATTTCAAGTCTAGGTTGATAAATATCATCCATTTTTAATTGACAATCTATCTGGATGCATTTTACATTTTTTGCCAGATTCGTTTGATTTCTCTAGAGAGTCGGAATAATCATGATTTCACATCTACTCACTCCAACATTAGTAAATTTAATAGAACAAAATATGGGCATGAAATCAAAACAATGTTGTGGTTTGTGACTACAACATTGATACCTTCATTTGGTCAAGTTCGGTTCTGGTCTGATTAATACCAGACACATGCAAAGAAGGCCATCTACCTATCCAGTGAGATTCCAAGTTCAACATAAGAATACAGCTGCAGCGTAATTGAGAATATTGTCATGGCAAGATTTACAGGCGTACTTCAGTTTCTATGGACTACATGAACAGGGATATTATGGTATTCACTCTCTTTAAAGGAGTTGAATGTGCGTTAGTGGTTAAAAATAAAAATCTACAGTACTACATTTCTGTAGATCCTGGTTCGATATGACCTTATGTATCATGTATATTAATCATAAATATACTGTTGCGGGGCTGATACTGCAGTAGAAGAGATAGAGAGAAGAGAACATGGCGTAATTACATCAAAACATACATCAGAAATAACAGCTTGTGAAATAATAACTAAATACAATAGAAACAGATTGAAAATACTGGTTAAGGACTTCAAGTGGCTGAAAGATTCTAATTGATTGAGTAATTGATTCTAAAGGAAATAAGCTGGGAATAAAACAAGCATTGTAAGTGACAGAAATTTTACTTTGGAATCTATCGGTATCAGATAGATCAAAATTTGTTTAGAAAAAAACAAACAAACAGGAGATCATCTGCTTCAATCAATCAATCTATCAGTCAATCAATCTTTTATTTTAAAATATATTTGCTGGGCATTTACTAAACTGATGTTTGTCGGTCGTTGCAACTTAATTGAGAACGCAACACAACAAAGCGCGTGCCACTGACAATTAGCAGATGTTTTCGCATCATCATGTGCTCACATATAGCTGAGATAGATTCACCGGTCGAAGGTCGATGACGTAGTGTGTGTCCGACTACCGTGAGAAAAATTTAGCCCGAAACAGTAGTACTGTAGGCCGATGCTCACAATCATGGAGTCCTCACAAAAAGCTAAATTTTTCTTGTACAACAAACCTTTATCATGATTGTTGTAAATAAACATTCATGCACCAAGTACTCAAAGCTTGTGTATCAAATATATTTGTTACACATTTGTTTTTTATTGATTATTTGAATAATACAGCTTCTATTTTTGTTCTCGTACAGTATTAAACATTTTTTAAACTAATTAATAATTAAATTAAGTATGTACTTATAATCAATAATAAGCCACAATTTCATATTAAAATGTACAATTTTAAAATATTAAAGAAACTGATTTTCACCAGTATATTTCTCACTATGTTTACCATAGATTCACCTTTAAATGTGCATTAATAAAAAAAAGTAACATAATTTTAGTGATAACACCATCTGCTTCAGAATTGTCAAGCAGGTTACTATACAATACCTAGATGTTTGGAGTACACAGACATGAACGATCACCTCTGAGTCTGGGGACTACTTACAATTATTACACATAGAAATAAGAACGAATATATTTTATGTTATGGTGGCCTCTTTTTGAGGTCTATTTTAGGCACTGAACTATTTCAGCTCTTCTAGCCTGTTTAACTCTACATGGATTCTAGTGATTTGTGGGCCTGCATCAATTTATTAGTGTGCATATTTATTTCAATAGTGTTTGCTTCACTGTTTGTTTAATAGCTTCTGTGTATATATATAGTCTACACATTATGAATCCCTGACTTCATCATTTCATATTATACTGCATATAACGTACATTGCAATTCAAATAATGTTTTTTTATATCTACCTAATTTGATTGAATATTATCAGTAGGACTTGTGTTGGATTGTAATATTTGATGCAGTAATTGTTAATGTTAGACCATGATATAATGTATTTACAGGAGGCAGGGGTTCCATTTTAAAATTCATCTTCTATCAACATCCATATTGTGTTACTGAGATAATATCCTTCTGTTGCTATGTGAATCATCCATTCCATACTTGGAGACAGCTACGTTCCATTGCAGTGCTTGGTAGTAGTACTGTACAGTAGAACAACAATCCTATCTTGTGCCTATTCAGTACCTGTCTCTTATACACAGCATCTTAGCTCTGTTGGCTAATCTGGTGGTACTGTAGCCACTGTGTGTGCGCTGAACCGTGAAGATCTCTAGGTCCCCGGTTCAATTCCCATTGCTGCCTCTCCTTGTGTTTCAGCTAGAGGGTTGAAATACAAGTTACAATAGCGCACTGTCTTTCGGATGAGACGTTTAAGCCGTTGGTTCCATGTGCATTTATGGTCCATGTGCACGTTAAAGAACGCAGTACACTCTTCGGAAAAGAGTAGGGGATTGTCTCCTGGTGTACTGCTCAATCACTACCAGAAGAACCCAACTGGAAATTAGTCTTCTTCATTCATTCATTCATTCATTCATTTAGTTTATTGTCCAATTTTAAAAATCAAAAGCAGAGCGGAAACAATTCATTGCATATTTAAAAATATAAAAAAATGTACACACAGTAATAAAGAAAAATAAAATATGGCATTCAAATACATTAAAATGTGAAAGAAGAATTTAGATTTAAAATTTATATTTACATATATTGACCTTCCAGATGTTTAACTCTGGAAGAAGATAATAAAACCATTTAAAAGCAATCCTAGACTTTCGTGGGCTATCCTTGGTGTTTACACTGAATAAATCAATCCAATATATATATATGTATATGTATATGTATATATATATATATATATATGTATATATGTATGTATATATGTGTGTATTATGCCTATAATCTGTTCTATTTTAAAATGAATTTCAAAGATTTAAACACAGAATAAAAGTTGATTAATTTTGAAATATGTCAAAATTAAATCACCATATTAAAGTGGTATGTACAGTTAACAAGATAAGAGAAGATAGCTAGAGAATAAGAAGATGGTATTTGTAGTAAATTCATTTGATCACCAAAATGCAGACACAGCTTACAATAAGGAAAATACATTTTCAACAATAATAATAATATACAGACATGAAGGTATAGTGAGAAACAGAAAAATCTCAGCATAATATTTGTGATCATGTGTGTTTTTATTGCTACAACCTGTTGCCTCTGGGTGGACAAATTAATTTCTGCAGGCAATTAAACTTCTCTCCGCTTTTTCACTCGCAGCTAAACTACAGGTGTTCGCTTTGGCTTGTAACAATTTTCAATACAAAATATTGTACATGATTTAGTAGATTTGTAACTGGGAGACCTTAGAAAATGAATAAATCAATAAAAATATGCAGATTAATACTGTGTACAGGTGTGTTGGAATACACGCTAACGTGCTCAACAGAATACAAAATTGTCCAGAAACAGTGCTTAATATTTTTATTATGAAAGATTTGATTACATTTGTCGTATTGGAAAATATTGCACACACACACACACACAGTACCTTCTTGTATTTTTCTGGGAATCATCAGAAGTTTGCAGTTATTACTGTATAATATGTTTTTGTGGGGTCGAGTAGTGCATTGATGGTACTTTTTTCAGTAAATTACAGAAGAATACAGTGTACAAAAGATTTGATCACCTCAATTTTGGTAAACTCAATCCAAAAATATACTGTATACAGTGTATATTGTAGAAGGTTTTAAACATTATTTGAAGAACGCAACATCACGTGGATGGAATATCCATACAGTTCATGCTAAGTCAAAGAGATTGATGGGTTGATGCCGTGACTAATAAGGAATTTATAGAGATGCACATTAACCAACACTATGCAATGCCACTAATATTATGAACATTATTTTCTGTGTAAGTTAGATGATGTGAATACAATCGTGGAAGACTGCTGAATTCTATGGTTACACCAAGGCCACAATGCCAATTAAATTTTCTATCTCTTAACATAGAAAATGCAATTTTCTAAATGAGTTTACCTTAATTTTAGTAATTATGTTCATGCATATTCATTAGTAGTTTCTATACACGTAGCAGCATTTGTAATTTTCAAGATATTTGAAAATTCTGTAATATAATTAATTTTTTGAAAATATTTATTACTAATAATAAGTGTTCCAATTTCAATCTACACTATATGAGTATCTCCAATTAGAAACATGAACATTTAAATCACATTTTCCATTCATCTGGAAATTATATTGGGCATGTAATTCAATTCTGTGTATTACTGTACTTGTTCGTGTACTGCTTCTACTGTAGTATTTTAAAACCAAAATTTAAGCAGTGTGTTTTGTAAACTCTTTGGATGTTTCCTATTTAACTTCTAATTTCATTTTATCCAATTTTCGTCAGTATATTATAGAAATATGAAATGTGTGTTGTATTGTATTCCTGCAGATGTTTCTAATGTAATTTTTGTACCAGTAACTTGAGGGCTCAAATGGTTAGCAGCTTTTGAAAAAAATTAAGTTTAAAAAAGCTGATATAATACATATTTGACAAAAGTATGCAGTATTTATATAAATACTTTGAAATAAATATATAAACAGTTTTATAAATTCCCATTGTTAACTAATGTACCAACCATTAATCACCTTTTTAAACATCCATCCCATACTGTAAATGGAGTGCTACCCACTGTTGAGTGAGATAGGAAATAAAATAAATAAAATATATGAAAGAGAAATTATCATAATTAATGAAGCAGCTTTATCTTATGTATTTCTTATTATATTTTTATACAGTAGCTCATTTAATGCCATTTATAAACCAATTTCTATACTTTAGGCTATTGTTCTGCCATTTCTTGTGATTGGTCGAGACACAATAAAGAAATGAGGCAGCAAATAAAAATATGGCTGAACGTGCCTACGATGGTCTACCTCATGTACACACCTACGATAAGCAACTAGACAGGAGGACAAGAACTACTGTAGCGACAGATAACTTTTTGAATACAATCCTTTTTTTTTGAAGCGGTCAATGGGTCGATTTCTAAACTTAATTAATTTCTAATTTGCATGAACTCGACTACGAGTGCACTACATAAATGTCTACATCTCTACGATTTTTTTATTTGGAGTAGGACTGGTGTAACAATAGTTATTTTCCTATTCTTTATTACAGATATACAGTAGCTAAATTTAAAGCTTAGAATAGAATCCTTTTTTTTTTGAAGCAGTCAGTGGATCAATTTCTATACCTCAATTAATTTATAATTTGCATGAACTGAACTACGAGTACACTTCATAAATGTTTACATCTCTACAATATTTTTTATTTGGATTGGGACTAATGTAACAACAGTCATTTCCTATCCTTTATTACAGTTATACAGTATGGCACAGATCCTATATACAGATATAGGATCCGTGAGTACGGTATGGAATTCATAGGAAATTTAGTAAAGGCTTTTTCATTGTGTGTATTTTGAATTCAATGATTATTTCCATAAAGATACAAACTCTACTTACATCACAAATTTCTTCTTTTGAAAACCCACACACCATGAAATACTTAACACCCACAAGCAAGATATGGGTATTGAATTTTGAATTAGTACTTTTGTTGTAGATAAGATTTTTTTTTTGAGCTGTCTGTAGGCTTGTTGGTATTTCAATAGATCTGTGTCACACCTCCGAGCACAAATATTTGTTAATCAAGATTTAAGAGTCATTATCGAAGGTTTAATAACTCTTGCCAAAAGTGTTTAATCAATGATGTAATGCTGCTTGCTGTCAAAAATAATTGACAGATCTCACTAATATTCTTGTTTAACTTTCATCCACATTGTCTGTTATGATTATTAGGCATTTTATATATTATACGATATGATAAAACTTTACTGTCAGAACGGTATAAGATAAGCTATGAGATATGGTTCCTATTAGTAGAAAAATACAAGTTATATTTATATTTATATATTAGGATATGTTTTGTTTGAAATGAAAGGACTAAATAAAAAGATGTACTTCTACAGTGGTATGTATATTTTTGTGAATTATTAATTTATGATATCTTTTTTTTTCCATAAATCTGCTTACTGTTATTAGTGTTAACTTAAGTATTTTGATAATTTATATTGGGTTTACTATAAAAAGTTTACTGTACATTTTATTTACTATATGAGGGAAATTAATAGTTTGTTGCCAATTTGAGAAGATAAAAATGGTAATTTGCGCATCAATTAAATATTTTCTCATAATATTTAATAATCTAAAAGTTTATAAAGTACTATAAAAATATTGAATACTATTGTTTCTAGTTTATAATGAACAACACAGACAGTACTTTATTAAACTCAAGTTTAAACTTCTTAACTAAATGCAATAAACGGAAACAATAGAAGTTGATATAAGCCTAAAGAAGCAACACGTATGTAATTAGAGAATCCAGTTTGCAATAGACAACAGATTTTTGAAAGTGTATATTTTTACTGGGATTACAGTAGTCAAACTTTTCTATTGAGAACATGTAATCTAATCTTGTAATTAATGAACAGAATAGGAAATGTGTTTAGATACACTATAGCGTTTGGTGGAGCTGTGTGGTTTCAATTTCATTTATTTTTCGAGACTGTTCTCTGAAAAAGAGGTCAGACCGGTGCGGTTAGTAAACAGCGTATTATTATTCTTGTAGCTTGGGTGCGGAGTCCAAAGACCAGATCCCAGTCATGCTTGCTTGAGCGTGCAATAATTTTTATGCTTCATCTCAGAACCCATGTCAATCCCATGGCGTAATAATAAATACATGATTACTTCTGTTTAAAATAGAAATGTTTGCAAAACATGGTAATTTTTCTCTTGTCAGTGAACTTATGTTGAAATTCAGATTGTACCTGATTGTTTATTTTCTACTTTTCATATGATTTATTGTAGAGAATCAGGGGCCAATGTAAATTTAAACACTTTTCTCATTTTAAGTCCTAATGGTAATTTATCTTTCTACTATTATTAGCGTGTGGTTGTTAAATTTCTTGTATCCTTCTTTGGTGTGCCTCTTAGCATGATCTATCATGAAAAGTGCGCTATATATATTTGGTATTATAAATAGGAAAAAAGTATAAAACGATTGCCTCGTTCCATGGCATCCAAAAATATATTCACGCAAGTGACATGGAATGGCTTGTAACTGAATTAATTAAAGCACTGTACTTGCTACTGTGTGCGCTAAGAAATCTGCTCAGGGCTCTTTGTATTTAGGTTGCCCCTTATCGACGATACTTGTATTTTCGCCTTAAAGAACATTTTAAAGAGGTTCCCACACAAATTCTCAAAAAGCATTTGAAAAAACAAGCTGCATAATCCATCTTTATTTGCCCGATTCAGAGAGTATGTCATTGTAACAATTTAATTATCATTCTGAATAGCTTCTTTCCTGTGTAGAGGACTGAGTGTACATAATAAACAGGCTCACACTGAGCTCTGCTTGCTTATTTCCTCCGTTATACTTTGGAATCAATCCTTGTTTACGATTCCCTATTAGTTGTTAAAGCGATGGATTTGTTAATGTTTTTTGATTATTCCTGATTGGATGAAATCCCTTGTAGAACAGTGAAGAGGGTATTTGTTTTGATATCGTACAAATCTTTTTATAGTATATCCTGAAGTTAATATAGTCGTTGCAGCTCATTAATGGTTGTTCATACCTCAATCCCCATATTTCCATAGACAAATGCAAGGGTGGGTCCCAGCCATCCCCGGCTTTTCTGGTCCCTCTCTATTCCTGGATCCGCAACCGATTGTATAACCTCCATTATAATGATATTATTCCCAAGTCTCAAAATAGAGGCTTAATTTCTAGACTACCAAGCCATGTTGAGTAGATCCATCAAGTAATTAGCTGGTCCTAGGCTGTTGAGTTGTGGCAAATTGTTCTCAAGAACATTTAAAATCCACTAGAGATTAAATGCCCAAATCATTGTCCCATATTCTCCCACAAATGATCTATAACATAAAGGGGAACCTTATTGTTAGTAAAACTAGGTGAACAAAGCCACTTTTATTTTTGTATGTGCGTGTGAAAATAAGACTTTCCTGAAGAGAAATCCGAGTGATAAACAGCCTTGCTGGAAATCCTTTTCTTGTACTCTTGGCCTTCAGTTTTGGTATTGCTAAATAAAATCAACTTTAGACTCAAATATATGTATGTTTATGTTATCAAATGAGTCAGCTAAACCAATAACTACAATGTGGTAGATAATAATACTATTGTATTCTATTCAAAATACTGGTGTGTAATTAGTTGAGTAAGTCACAGTAGTTTTGCTTTTGATCAATTGGTGGCTAATTAGCTATAGCCTCATATAGCACACCATTGATGCTTGCCTTCAGGAGTAGCATACCTTACCAACACCTACCTTAAGAATACCTAATTACAACCATACCACATATTCAATAATGATCAAAGTTATTTTTTAAAGGTCTAGAAATTATATAAAATTGTAAAATTGTAATTAAGATATATGACTGTGTTGAACAAATTTGAACATTTGAATTATAGATATTAATTCCTTTAAATTAGACCTAAATAATAGCAAAAAGACCAGATGAAATTCTTTGAACATTGGAATTGTTTATATATTGTATATTTTAGTATGTTAGCTTTCAATTAAGAAGAATTTGAACAAAAATAAATTGTTTGCTTGATTGATTTCTATTGTTTAACTTAATTTTTTTAAAGAATTTACCATAGTGTCTATTTTTATAAAATATAGTTTCAAAATTGTAATCCATGTAAAATGAATATTTACATCTCATTCAATGAAACAAATTTAAACCCAGTATATTTTATATTGGGTTTAAACAAATTTAAACCCAATATAAAATATATTACAGTACTATTAAACTGAAGCTATACCAAATCTAAATTTCATTATTTGATTTAGAAATGAGTTTACTTGGTGTCAGCTTTGGTAGATAGTTGTATGATAGACAAACATCCTTCAACAATAAGTTCCACATTAACAAAATGGCAACAGATAAGGTTTGGCTACAATTGTCAATCAAATCGATTATCTTTAATTTCACTGATTTGATTTCCAAAACAATCGCAAGTCATTCAAGTAATTCATGGCAAGGCTCAGATAAGATCAAATATCAAAACCGTGAATCGGTCAAAAGTTGAGGTTGTTTCGCCAAACACAGGAACACAGGAACTACTGTGTTGAGTATGGTTAGGCTTAAAGGTTGGCCCTATAGTTTGTTGCTTACCTTCTCATCAAGTCAAGTTTCACACCAATTTTTTACAAACTAATTTTGATTGCAGATTAATTCAGTAAAAGATTTCAGTAATAAAATAAAATAAATAAATGTTTGAATTTAAATGTAGTAATCCAAATATGTATGTTATCTCAAGGCATTTGTCACTTTCCTTTATGCAAGTGCTGCTATGTTTATTTTATATAACATATCTGTAAATAATAAGTGTCACGGTGCGTATCCAAGAGCAGTGCTTATTGAAAAAAATTTATATTGGGTGCGGTGCTTATTCAATAGCGGCACTTTGAAGAGAGAGGTGCTTTACTAGATCACATATGGCATATATTTTACATTTCATTATTTTTGAATGAAAGTTGAATTGTGTTCTTGTAGGAATTAATTTTTTTCTTCACACAATATAAAGTTTCCTACCTAGATTTAACCAGGATTTGCAATATAATGATAAAGCTTCTTGTCTACATCTTCAATATTTTCTTACCAATTTGTGTATTTTCGTTGATATTCTTCACTTGTTTATTTGGCAATCATGAGAACCTATCTCTGAAAGCTTGCTAATAAATGTAATGGTGAGGCAGATGAAATGCCAATGGGATTCAGGTTGTATAAACCTTTCCAATTTCGTGGAGGATTTACAGCCAGCATTTTAGAGAATTGTAATTTATCTTCCTGTTTTATTGTTTTAGCTGAGTACATTTCCTTTTCTCTTAAACAATAATCACCCTCTTAATAGGTACTGTTTCAAATGTAAACCCCAAAAAGTAATTGAATTTTAAAACCAAAATTGAAATTGTCATTTTAATTCTATACGTGTTATAAAGAAATAATAGTGTTTCTATAAATATTTAAAAAAAATCTCTTCAACAACACAGATTTGTAGTGGGGTATCTAGGGGGCGCACAGGGATACCCTCAAAAGCAAAATCTCCCTAGTCGGATTCCACTAGTTGCCTTCCCTCTGAAAAATTACAGAGCAAAAAAATTAAAAGTATTTAAAAAATTCATCTTATATCATCTTCTTTTGCCAAGTAGCACCCCTTACTTTATGATTAAGCCCTCTCAATTCACCTTCTCACCCCAATCAACCCCCTGACAGTATGACCCCTTAATGAGAGTCTATGGCCCAAAACATTAGTACCTTTTTTAATATTAAATCTAATTAAATTGGAATTTTTTTTAGTGTATTATATAAATATAAATAGTGTACTGTATACAATACATACAAAATATAATCATAAGTAGATATTCAACGTGGCATTTTATAGATATCCCTGGAGTGTTGTTAGATACTCTGGATTTATTGAACATTAAACATAAGCTCCCAGACAGTATACTTAGGTACCCTAGAGATGTACCTCAGGGGGTCATTGTGAACCCACACTTATTGGTTTGCCGATAATTGTTGCGTACATACACTCACAATCTTAATATTATCCACTGAAGTATTTGTTATTTTATTGGCCATAATCAATACATGTTTACTTGTGTAAAGTGTATAAACACTTCTTTTTTGCCAATAGCTCAACACATTTTCCGCTTGAACACTGAAATCATGTCGGCGTTCGTAGCTTTTTGCCGCGGTGCAATCAAGGATAAAAAATCATTCTGTAGGATTGATTTTGAGTAAATGACACAATACAGTGTGTAGTAAAAGGATCAATGAGCAAACAGCTTTACAACTGCTTTCCTCAACCTCATCATGATATAGAGGAGAAATTAGCACTGTAAATTGACATATTTAATTAGCAATTAATAGTTGAATTATTTGAGCTGTTTTTCTGCTAACAGGTAATGAGTCTCCTGGGGTATGTTTCTTTCCAGCTATTGTCTTTGCTTCCATATCAATGATGTGTACAGATTACCTTTTAAATATCAAACGTAAATGTCATGTTATATGCTTTTTCTAAGATAATAACAAAAGAGTATTTATTTATAT
>NW_022726429.1:284064-337992 GCF_011630105.1 Anneissia japonica
AATGTTTGCTGCTGTTTTCATAGCCTTCATTTATTCCATAATATTAAATGTGTTTTACATTGTCAAATTTTAACAAAAGATTTTAAAAGAATGTACTTTTAAGATTGAATAAAATTGGCTAAATAAAACACATGTGTTTCATTCTTATGCTCATGAACCACAAATCGTAATAGAGAGCAAGAAAACAATAGAGAGTAAAGAGTGTGAGTTTTTATTGTATTATGGATAAAATCTGTGAAGGATAATGTATTATTTATATTTCATCAATTGATGATCAGTTCTTATTTAATTCTTATTTTTAGGAAATTATTTTTTATTGATATTTTTATATAATGATAAACATCTCAATTGATTTCTATGAAGCATCTGAAAAAGACATGTGTTCCTGAGCTCTCATTTCCTTTAATTAATGCACATGTAATGTACAAGAAAGGTAAATTCAATGATTATGGTTACTTGTGTTGCATCCCTCGACCTTCAAGACACTGATAATTAATGCTCTTGAATAGAATTTCAGATTTAGTAACTGTTCTGTTACCAAGTATCTGAAAACAAGTGTTTTATGTGTGAAAAATAATTAATACAAAATTGTTTTTGTCATGAATTGGAAAAGTATATCAGGGAATTCATAATTTAGTTCAACAGAAAAAAAACTTATAATTTGTACAGTATTTATTACAACAGAACAGAGACCAGAGATTAATATAGTAAATTGAAAATGAATGCAAGTTCTTGAACAGTAGAAGATTAAAAATGATCTTGAACCAGTTGGCTTTTAAATTTAACAGAGCTGTGAGAAGAAATTGTGTCATCAAAACAGATGATTCTGAGAATTTGGGAAACTACTTGGCAAGAAAAAAGAAATGTGTGTTAATTATAGTAGTGATAAAATTTAAGAGTGGTTAGTATTATAGGACTTCTACTTCTTGTTAACTACTAGATGAAACTCACAATCCAACAAGTTATTCTTACAATTACTATATATAATAGACCTACTATAGATATTAATTATAGTAGAGTTAATCTAAGGGATTCATATCTAGATTTTGTCATCATTCAGGCTTTCATAGTGATTGATAGATTGAAAAGCCCAGGGGGCCATCCAAAGAGACTATTGGGAACAAAAGCGAAGAAGTAAATTGTAACAAGATGGCTGTATATTTGCATCAAGCTTTTCATATTTCTGATTATTTCAGAGGAAGCCGACATATCAGAAATTGAAAAGTAAGGATTGATGAGAAATTGGGAATATGACGTTCCCCGATAAATCATCATTTATTGTTGTTTCAAATTTTGAGTCTGATTGTCCAAAGTATCATGTCTGAATTCAACAGGTTGTATTTTGAATATTTGTAATTAATCTTTTGAAAAACGTTGTATTGTTGTGCAGCATTTTGCGTAGTGTAATTATTCAGATTAATTTTCAGAGGAAACCTATAAAATTTTGCATGCATAATTAATTTTCATTTGTATCTGCTATAACAATTGCGCATTTAGTAACGTCGTCAACATTGGTTGTATTCTTTTTCTCTTTTAACGATTGCGATATTGTAAATATGATGCATAGATTCATGCGCCTGGTGATTCTACAGCAAGAGCTGTATACACCATATGCAACGTTTGAAGAGATTAGAAATAACAATGAAAACAGATGCAAGCTCAGGTACATGAATACCCTGTTGCAATTAAACTACTTCAATATTCAGACAAATTAGCTTTTGTTATGCTAACAAGCAACAAGCCATATTCCTGCATAACCTAGTAAATAACCAGTGAAGACCATCTTTTAGTCAATCTAACAAATATTGAATTCACATTTAACATAATAATACAAATTCTTGTTTGTTGAAACACTGATAAAAAGTATGGAAATGCATTTTGATACATTACACTATTTTGGTATTTATTAATAGAGGTTAATGTGGCACAGTTGGGTATTAATTTATACATGTGGTTTAATATTTTCAACTATTATTTAATATATAAATGTTTTTAAAGTACATCTAGCAGTCATTATTAATGGAAAAACAAATATTAAATCTTAAAGCATGAAATAAAAATTGCAATATTCATCTTAACATTTTAAAATAAGCATTTATATTAATTATATGTACCTAATTTATATATCTTACAAACATATAAATTTCATGTATATATTATGTTCATCCTTTAATACATGTTCAAAAATGGAAACATACTCAACTATTTATTCTGTGATTGGCTATTGTGTAGCCCCATTTACAGGTAGAATTGCTGGTCTATCCTGCAAAAAAAGTTGATGGTTTTGCTACCTGTCTGATACAGTACCTTTGTGACCCTAGCTTTAGAATATGGTCCTTGTGAGGAGTACTTGGCTACAGTAGTTTCTCACTATGTAAACTATAAATAACATTTTTGTGCCTGAGCAAAAGTGTAAACACACGTTTATAACCAACAGCTTCTAAAGAGAACGTGAATATTTTACTATTTACTCCTGCGTTTACGCTGTTTCCTTCAGCACGTGCAGTCGGTGCTTGTTTGATATGTCTACAAGCACGTGTTGCAGAAGTAAAACTTGCATAATATAAATTCTTCAGAATGGCACACTAGCTTTAATGTATTTGTAAAAAAAATAGTGATATGTAAAATGGAAGATAGGTCTACATTTCCAGGTTCAAGGATAAAACACTGTCAGGTGTCACATGAAAAGACATTTGATTTGATGTATATTTTGCGTGCTACGTTTTAATCTCGGTGCCCCAAATTCATATCATTATAATGCTTCCTTACCATATATATAAAACATTAGATTATTGAATTGGTTTATAATGGCTAGAATTTTGAAATGTTCAGATCAAATTACAAACCTGTATACAAAAGGAGAAATATATAAATTATGATAACACTTTAGCAATAATTCCCATTAGGAATGATCCTTTTAACATTGTAACTTTAACTGATGTCTTCTATAGTCTCAACTATAGACTATTCTTGACAGATAACAGATGAAATTTAGGTCCTGTGGCGTATCTCATAAAAGATGGTCGTTCGCCTGTCCGTACGCTGTTTGTTGTATGAAACACAACCTATCTGCATAATTGTTCCATTTTATAGGCTGTATATATATGGAATTTATTTGCAAGTGCAACTTTGGAATTGAATGAAATTAGGTTGCGAGTTGAACTGTCAGATAGATGGCTTTATTTACATTTAATAGTCTTGATAAGAATTGATTAATGTATTTCTCCTGAAATAAATAAACTTATAAAATATTGTTAGTCATAAGAAATGAAACTAGTAAATATTGATAATGTTTAAAATCAATAACTAATGATATCTTACTAATTATGATTTATAATAAATTTATAATTTGTGATTTAATGAACTTTAGAAAAAAAAAATTTCCTTAAAAATGTTAATTCTGTAATTTAAGAATTCTTTAGTGAAAAGCCGAGACCACAAATATACAGGCTCTGGCTCCTTGGTTTCCTGACGCTTATATTTACTTATTGATGTATTTACGTATGTATGTATTACTTAAGTATTTGTGTATTTGTATATAAGTAAATAAATACTGTACTTAGATATGTGCTGAAATGCGGAAAAACTGTTAGCAATTCGATTAAAAATCAAAATCCTTCAGTTAGAGGAAGCAATTAAGTTGCCAAATTTAACAAGACACATATCAGGACAATTCAATTTTTCTCTGATTTGGAGACTATTTACTACAAAAAAACCTTAAATTGATTATCAGCCAATTTAAGGGTCATACAAAATTTGATAGACTTTGAACGCAGGCAGTATGTCTGCCATGAAAATAAATGTCAAAGATTCATAGGATCTTTAGTATTAAAGGAATTTAAATTTCATTAAAATCCTTTAAGATTTCATATTTAATATTTATGTCAAATATTATTTAGTATATATCTTGTCATTACGTAGTTTTTATGAGCTGTATAATGCTGTTCCTTGGAGAGTTAACATCTTTCGGTACCATGCAATTTTAACAAGTAATTTCAGATTGAATAAAATGATAGGAAATTTAATGATGGATCCAAAGTGGTGCCGCATTATTCATTTTAGTCTTTTTACACGCAAATCACCATTTGAATAATTAAGCTTGCGGCCAGGGTTCATGCTCTATTTGTTACTTGAGGCAGCGTTGTTTTTTTAGTGCACAGTGTTGCAGCTGAAGACTTGTCCTATCTTGGGCCAATGTCCACAGAAACAAGCGCATTTAACGCGGTGACTGCCAGCGAGAGTATACTCATCCCACAGGGTGTTGCTGAGGATGCCAGGGACGAGTATACTTGTCCAAATCGGGGTAAAATTCTAGCGTATATTACTACTTTGTATACATTGTAGAACAACAGACTCAAAGGCTGGTAGTTTGGGGAAGATACACCTAGACGATAATGTATGGCATATGTACTGCATGTTTGGGGGGGGGGGGGGGGGGGTGGGTGGCACCCTTTAAACATATACCAACCCATGCAAAAAGCGGACAAGATAACTTGCACTTGCATTCAATAAAAAGTGCTATCACAGTGGCATCAACGAGATTACTCGTCCCCTAACATTTTCCCGCCAATTTCTAGACACATCGTCCCCTAACATTTTCCCGCCAATTTCTAGACACATCATTTTGATGATATATGACTAGATAAAATTGCAAAAAAGTATGTTTGTACATGTAAACTTGTTTTGGCACATGGAAAGGAACCTTAAATAGAAGGTCTGGCAGTCAACGTGTTAAACTCAAGTAAAAAATCATACAAATGGTATATGCATTATGATTCTGTTTTATGTCTGACTGGAGCCCCCGGGAGCCCCCAAATGCTGTTTTCTGTATTTCTAATCAATACCTACAGTATATTATAATGTAATTTTATTTTATTTCCTAGTTATAAGTTTAATATAAAGAACATTGGGACATACTGTATATAGTGTAAAAAGATTATTATTCTTAGATAGATAGTACTGTAGTAGCCATGCCCATTATGGAACTCCTGTTAACTTATTTTAATTCTGGATCACAGAATTTTAAGCTCTGAACATAGACATACAAAAATACATATATAATATCAATTCATTCCCTCATAAACTCATCCCCATGATACACAAGCATTCCGTTTACCTGTATGACTATCCATTGGTGGTATGTGTACAGATGCCTTCTGCTTCATATATATTTCATTATTAGTACTTAGAGAGAATTAATTGATTTGTTTGATGAAGGTCAATACCATGTGTCTCTCTGTTTGGTATGGAACTACACTTCGCAGGTATAAGTAGGTATATTTGTATATCCTCAATAATTTAGATACATGTAAGTAAAAGTTACTGTATAATACAATATGTTATTAATATTCTCAGTTTTGTTAATATTGTATATATTACTTTGTGTCATATTGCTTTGTTATTTACAGCTTATGAAATCATCTCATATGACTTTCTAAACTGCATTTAATTATGAGAGAATCTCAAACTTTCGCTATCTAAGTGATTGTTTAGAACCATGAAACCCATAAAAGTATTAACATAATTTACCATACTGACATTTTGATTTTCAATGAGTCTCCTTTTTTTTAAACACTTAACAGGCAAACTGAGAATGCAAGTTAACACTACTTCATTGAAAAGTTAAACCATTGTGAATACTATAAAACATTCCCGATTTTGTGATTGACTTGAAACAAAGATGCCGTGACAGACCTACAATAGAATTGAACGTTTTTACACTACTTATACGAGTCTCCAAAATTAAATTGACGTCTCAATAATAGTGAAATATCAAAGATGGTATAGATTATACCCAAGTGTAATTAAAATTAACAAGTCCTTCGTACATGGATGAAATAAATGAGTTTATCCTTATAATTATCATTCCAAATATGATGCTGATTTTAACTTTTGCAACAACAATACGATAACCTTTGTACTAGATATTTAGGCTCTGATGTTATTCACAATCAACTTCAAGCATTATTCTTTTATAGTTAATAGTATTCTAATTTAAATTTTCTACAGATACAATACAATCAATGACATATTTTCCAAAAATGCCATAAAACCTTGCACTACACGATGTACATACTCTGTTATTTATAGTAATAAAATAATAATTATGAATATATTTATTACAAATACAATATACCTATTGGGCTGTGCTAATTGGATCGTGTGTTGCCATATTAACCTTATTTTCTTTCATATAAACCAATATACAACCAAGGATTATTTATAACTAATCAGACTGAACAATATGCTGTTCAAATACAAATCATGTTTCAACTTACAGTATATACCGAGTCATATTCCGACCCATACACTCGCAACATATGCTAATGTACACACATACAAAGTGAAATATATTAAAAAATATCATCATCAAGTGTGTTGCTTTTTGATATTAAATAGAAAATATTGCAGACATAATTATCATTTAAGCTCTGCCTATGCTGTAACTGTAACGTATCATTTTACAACTCTTTTGTAGCAGCTGATTTTCTCTCTTGAGAGCAAAGTATTGATGTCGTTCGAGGTTTATGTTTTATATTATAGGCCTACTCTCTTGTGTAAACTTGAGCGAATATTCCACTGTTACCATTTATCTAGAAGCAACGAACTCTAACGTAAAAATTGATGTAAAATAACATTATAGGCACATATTAATAGTTCGGCACGATACAGTTAGTAACTTACTTGCAATGTGTACATTGACTTAATGAGAATTGAATTGTATCTTCATATGTAATGACAGCGACAACATTAAATAAAAAAGAATTTGTTTTGTCTCATACGAGGCTTTATGTCTACGCGAGGCATGGGCTCATGTCATTTGCAATTGCGTATTTGATATGCAAACAAAAAGATTATAATCACCAATCACCTGCATACCATATTTTAGCAACCTTGGCAAAATTAATAGTATTCATATCCAAATTCATAATTTTAATACTGAATTTTCGAAAGGAATAATCCCATTAGGCAAACAATAGGTTGCTATGAAGATGCCACGAATATCTGCTTTCTTCATCCACCATTTTTTATTATTGACTAATGTATTGATGACGTTTTGAAATTTGAATTAAAAAGTAGAATAGGCACTGGCTTGAAATGCTGGGGATTGTGAGACATTGATCCATCACTGCTTCAGCAGTAAACCCGAGATATATCAACATATTACTGTAGGCAAAAGATCTGGATTTTTAAAACCTATTTGGAATTGAAGTTATTAAAAAAAATGTGGACATTATTTTCACAATGTGACAGCAGGATAACATATTGAGATGGTTTGACACAATGATGATAGTGATAACAATGATTATGATGCTGAAAATAATAATTATTATGATTGATGACTTTAATTATTATTATTATTATATATATACATATATGTATATATACATATATATGTGTATATGTATATACAGTATATATATATATATATACACAATATATTGTTAATAAGTTTTATATTAGGGTAGATTTAACTTAAGCTCTAAAAATGTAGAAATCAACCTTAAATTTATAAGAAAAATCTCTATCAATTACTATAAAATAAGTATGTTTTTGAGAAAGCATCTCATGTTTAGTGACTTTGTTATGGTGATGCCAAATTTTCCAATACAACAAATTTTCAACATGGTAGATATTTATTTATATATCTTTTATATTATATTTTCTATGTAAGCTTATAGTTATATAATTTTTGTCATATTCAAAGAGCATATCAATTTATTTAATTGTTAATATTTAAATAAGTATTTCAATTTTATTATTTATTTATGGTAATGATCTAATTTTACTAGCTACTATGCAAACGGATATTATAATTTTCTATTGGAAAGATTTCTTTCTGGTAACATTTAATTATCAGGCTGATTGTTCCCCAGTGTCAGATATTTGTATAATTCTTTCCATTCTTGACACTATGGGCAGCTTTCCCTTTCAAGGGACTTGTTATCTAAAAAGATAATGGTTTCAGTGACATTGTATTCCTGATTTATATATGTTTTTTAAATGTCACGGTAAATTTGTAAAGTATATCTCTGTGACATTTAATAACCTATCATGGGTTTATTGTGTAAATAGTGAATTGAAATTGAATGGGATTTTTTGCATTAGTTGTTTTCACTTTGTGAATATGGTCTTGACATTATCTGAAAAATAATATTGTCTTGACCTTGCCACAGAACCATAAAATAACATTGGTACAGTATACATATATATAATATAAAATATAAATATATATATATATACATACACAAGAATTTTTTTTTGTTGGTCTAACGTTCAAAAATTAATATTTATCATCATTATTTGCAACAATGATGTTGTTTGGAATAAAGTTGTGAGAGAATATGCAAGTTATGTGCAAAGAATAGCTGTCAGGTTATTTATACCAATATCACTTCAGATATTTCATCTTGTCACCATACTCATTTGTTTGTTATAGCTTCAGTCCCTGGCTGTCATTAATATTTCAACTACAGTACTAAATAATCTTTTAGTTGATGTCCCTATGTAACAGATATGTAACAGATAATGTTCCTCATGCTCATCTGTAAATATACAATGATTATAAATATTTTAACTACTCCTCGCCTATTATCCATCTTTCTTGTCCTAATTTTAACACCTTTTTCGTTTTCTAATTTTACCTGTCTCTGCAATTTGAGGTAGATTCATTGCTTGTCAGGTTTCTCTCATTTTCCTCTTCTCTATCAGGTGATCCATCTTATCTATTCCACATGCTAAGGTTGTAATATTCTGAGATATCGCACCTAAAGTACATTGACAGTATCCTACACGACATACATACATAACTTTAATAATTCATTATGCTGTGGGACTTAAGTTTCGGGGCAAAGCTTTCCAATGGTCTAAATATGTTCTATCGATGCAGAGAATAGAAAAGGTAACTCATAAGTAAAATACATTTGCAGCAAAAAAAAAATGAAGGCAACAGGAAGAATAAACAATTATTTAAAATTTGCTTTCTACAATAAATGTTGGAGGTTATCCATGTCTTTTGGGGGTCTCTACACAATTATGGAATTACTACAAATATTATATATCTTGTTTGATTTAGATTTTATAATATAATGCTCATAAAAGTTATATTTGTAATTCATAGATAATATGAAATTGTTCTAGCTACTGTTTTAGTTTCACAATTCAAGGTAGATTTAAAATATACAATTTTGAAACATACTAGTATTACTTGATATATGTGCAGAGTCTTGTATTTACATTACAATATATACACAGTTGCTACCTGTGGCTGTATGGTCTTCATTTTCAGATTAAATTAATAGTTAATATCTTTAATTGTGTAAAAAGAAAAAAAATAAAGGCTGAATATTAATCTGAATGTATTCTAGTTATTTATATGTAGTTATGCACATTCTTATATACTAATAACATAGTTTGTTGCCAGTTGTTATACAGCTTCATATTCTGATATAGGATTTGTTGCTAGTTCAATTACTCTCGTAGAATTCTGAATAAAACGTGGAGCAGATTAGCATTTAGATAACCTACAGTGGAAGATGGGCACTTAAAGGAATTATTACTGAATTTAATGGATATCAGATGGGTTTGGAACTACATCTGTTGATTATTATTCTTAGTGACAATATCTGGTTTAGTTGATTAATCTTATGATTATAATTAGTCTGCCTAAGCACCCAGGGGAGGGAGGGGAAAGGCTGATATCAGGGGAATCAGAACACTAGATGAGTATTCAATAGCTTGTTGCTAAATATCCTCAAAATTATATATATTGTCCATTATCAGGGGTTAAGCCAGGGGGTAAGGGAAGGGCTAGCCAGCCTGGGCCCCAAATGTGTTTAATATTTTAAGAATATAGGGGTGGGGGCAAGAAGGCAAAAAATATTATATTTAAATTTGAGTCATTTCTTTCTAGAGGTGGCAATACAGACATAAGACATGAAGTAATTGCGTCCCCAGCCCCACCATGGTAGGGACTAAGGTGGTCTTGTCTCTCCCTGGGTCCCATCTATTTCAAATTCCTGGATGTACCACCAGCTACATTGTGTAGAATTTATAACCTGGGGTTATATATGATTAACATGCTATATTCTAAATATAGTTTCAAGCATAGCTTGCCTTCAGAATTATGCCCAAATAACTATTCTCTATGTATACTCAATTATACCATTGCAGCTACTTCGGTTAGCATCCATCAAGTTACTGTATGACTGGCGCAAGATTTTGGCGACGCTGGGGAATCTGATCGCAAATTAGTGAACTCTGATCACCTCACAATGTGAAAATTTTGAAAATTGTCTATGAAATAAGTTATTGAAGTGAGAACTACACAAAAAAAAACAAAAAAAAAACCACTAATTCAAACTCGTTCCTTCCATGGGTATTATTTATAAAACAATCTGATAATAAAATCTGTCATAAGCAACATAGATTATTCCTCCATTGCATTTAGATTTTTAGGATTGATGTGATATGGAGGCCCTACAACATATTAGATGCAAAATCTTTCACTCATGCTAAGCAACACAAATTTTACTAGCCATTTTATGGCGTGAAAATCTACTCTAGAAATCCGTCCCGGAAATTGACTCTTTAAAATTTTAATTTCAAAATATTATTTTTGAAAAGCAATTAAAATGGTATAAGTACAAGCTGATTTTGTGATTTACTATCTTTGGTGGAGAGCTTCCTATTTGTTATTGTATTTTTTTAGCTTGTCTAATCGTGCGACATCATTGTGGTTTTCTTTCTCTAGTTATATTGTAAGATGGATTTGAAGAGATTGTGTCGTAATAATAGAGCATCCTTTAATAAAATCTTCCAGCATTATCCAACACCTAGGCCAAGGTTAGCACGCTTAGAAAACAACTTGTCCACACCACTTCAGATTTTAATGCATTGAAAGCCTTTGAATCACATCCTTGCGTGATTGAGGGAGTGGCAGGCTGACTGTGCGTGCACATATATGGAATGAACTTAGTTGTGAAGGTGTGTGTATGTGTGCGTGCGTGATTAATTTAGACGTGATTGTATATTGTGGATGCCCTTTGTGATTAAGATGTGATTGCATATGTACCGTACATTATTTTTTGAGTGACTAACATAAAAGTCCTTGCATTTGTATCGCATGTGTTTGCATATGTGCACATCTTTGGAATGAAATGTGATTGCAATGTGCATATTTGTAATTTTACATGATTATGTAATCACATAGACAATATGGTGAAGACTGCAATCACATGCTGGAAAATTTAGTGGTTATAAGTACACGTCTCCCACTCATATGATTACATGTGATTGTGTGATCACAATACAGTCATGAAAAAGTGGCTGTAATGGCCCAATTTAATACAAGCAAACACAACCAATGGTGCATCGTCATGTTATTAAATGTGACTGACTTGTAACAGTGGAAGTGGCTTACAGTGTGTTCACATGTGATTAAATGTGATTGCGTGTACACAAATAGTAACAGGTTGTTCATACTCACTGCATATATTAAATGTGTGCAAGGTTTGCAAAGCAAAATTTGATACCAATTAAGTATGTAAATACCAGTGACATAAAGCCAACTCATTTTTAATCAAGCAATTTTGTTGTTACCAGACTTCAAAGCTCTGTCTACAAAATTTTTGACAAAAAAACTGTTGTATTCACATATAGACCTATAGTCATGATATGCCTATATATGGTCATAATGTGATGTCATCATGGCCATATTTAGGCATGTCACATGTGTTTGTCAAATAAAACTCAAGTCTGGACAGGGCTTTATGGACATATGATGTCTACATACAGAAGAACATTTTTGTCTACAGTTTATAATTGTAAAATGCTTTCTGAGCAAACTAACTAAGGTTATTTCTGTCAACACCCATTGATAAATATTGCTGAAGAACATTAAAGATATAAAGAAAAACAGTATGATAAATTTGTTACCTTGAAATTCTTATGCAAATTCTGTGTCAAGAGCAGGGCCGGTAGAATGTTTTTCAAAGTGTTGGGGGTGGGGGGGGGGCGTTGGGCGCCAAAAGCAAATCACACAAAAATCTGCATAGACATATATTTTCTGGCAAAAAGTATGGGCCCGCTCCCTGGATCCCCCCCGGTTCTGCTGGCCACGAAGAGAAACATGCATTGATAAATATTGTACAATTAGCCATTCCATAATAATAATATAGTTTTGTTATTATTCTTTTCGACTATCCTGCCTTGACAATGTTCTTACGTAACATGGATGATCCGTAGTTTTATTTTTAGGAATTAGTGATTTTCTGCTCAAATATAGGACATACATGTTTTGATGCATTAACCTTGGCTTAAGGACACTTCATTGGTCTCATTTTGAAAATCCATATTGTATGTGGTTTACCCACGAGGGTCATCCATACGATTTCACTGAATAGCAATACTATTGGCTTAAGCTTGAGCAGAATGACTTGGCTAATTTTGAAAAGAAACTCTAAATAATATACTACTTGAGGCTTTATCAAATATTCCACTGCAAAGCATTGCTGATCTAGTGGATGCGATTTCTGGAAATGATCTGTATTTTTTATACCAAGATTGAAGTACACACTCTGTATATAGTCGAGGAGTCTAATAGACCTCAAGGTAGTTTTTTTTGGTCGTTTGATGAAGGCCGTATTGTCTATGCAGTCTCGGTTTTTGAATTGCCCCAAGTGGGATGAATATTAAAACCAAAATTGATTTGATTCGAATAAGCAATTGTAAATCTCCCTGCCTACACGTTTTTATTGTTATTGCTATTCATTTTCAATAAAAAAAAAATCTTTACGACTAGTACTACTAGTTTATATTTTAGCAGTAGGCTAGCTACAGTAGCAGTAAGCCCGCTGCACACAAATGTAAATAGCCATGACTGTTTCAATTTGTTTACTTATCATTTGTGTTAAATTTGGTAAGATTTTGTCCACACAAATCAGTAGAAAAATATATGTCGTGTTTGATATTTTTTTCTGGAATACCGCGATCGATAAGTTAAATCCCCACCGTGTGAGGTACCTACTAGCTGAGGCACAGAAACCAATTAATAAGATGTTAGACTTGTTTACATAATCAGCCGAGTACAACTGGGGAGGTCAAAGCTTCACTAAACTCTACTGCACACGCGTAAACAGCTTTGTATACGATCATTCGTGGCTGTTTGCAAAGCTGTTTGCTCTTGTGTGCGGTGAGCTTTTCACAGTTTTGCAAATGCTTAATTGTGGCCATTTGCGAAGTTATCCATTCTTGTGCACCAAGCTTTAAAGGTTTCTACTTGGTTCGTTATGGCATCTAGTCCAGCCTTACCTTTATGTACTCGCGTATAAGACAAGGCTTAAAATAGCAGGGAGTCGTCTTATTTGCACGACATGCAAATTTTAGATTTATTAAATCATGTTCATCTTGGTGCGGATCGTCCGTATCCCACTAATTCACACAATGAAGCTACTAAATGTGGCAAAGACAAGCCAAACCAGTCACTTGGTTTTTAGCCAGCTAGATACAGTATACCATAAAAAGCAGAACGTAGGAATTCCAACGATGAAACGGGGGTCGTCTTATATCCCAGACATACAAAAATTGCCTAAAAATAGCGATCGTCTTATACGTGGTTTGCCTTATATGTGAGTATATACTGTAGTAGTGGTAGAGTGATAAATATTTATAGTTATCAGATATCAGTCAAAATTGTAATTAATAGGCCTAGATCTATCAGTAGGGAGCTTATGATTTGTGCGACCATGCGGCGATGGAACGGAATTACTAATGCGTGACCGTCCTACCTGGCATCCTACGTTCTCTGCATACGTACATTTGGCCAAATTGCATTCCAGAATCTAGAACGTTCTCGCATACGCAGATTACTTTTAATGACGCCGTTACGTACAACGTCCTACAATCGTCGTGCAATCGAAAGCTCCCTACCATGTGTTAATTTCATCTCAAAATCAACTTCACCTCTACCTCAGCATCTTCTACACATGAACTTGCTAATTTGGTTTTCAAACGCAATTAAAATTGACTCTGTATCTTGTAATATTATATAGACACTGATTATGAAGAGTGAAGGTACTAATGTATTATGAGTACAGTAATTATAAAATTAAAATATACCTTAAAATTATCAAGAGTGAGTATACACACAAATTACTGGATGGGTCTGTTGTAGTTGATGCTCCCTAAGTCCCATCAGTGGCATATCTAGGAGGTGGCACACGTTCCTCCCCCCACTGAAAATATTTGATGTATTACACTCAAGTAGGTTAGTCACTTTATTTTGTGAGCAGTGCCTACTCACTTAATCCTCAGCCATTATTTGTCATTATTATGAAAACCAATGAATGTTTAGCTTTCTGTATACTACTGGATATTAAAAGTTGGTTGCCAATAAAAAAATAAAAAACGGACTATTTTGATAATTATTTTTCATATCATTTGTGAATGGGGTTTATTTTTAACACCAATCATAAACAGAGTACCTCAGTCCCTGCAAAAGGGTTAACCCTGAATTTGCTAATACTTTGGAATACATTAATCTGGGATAATCAAGATGAAGTTTTCCTATTATTATTTCCTTAAACTGGAACAAATATTTTGAACCTTGCTACTGCAAGAATCTAGGTCTCCAGTAGATGTGATAATCCAGGTTTATCCAGACTGTAACAGGGGATCAAGGAGATTATCCAGGAGGATGTATCTTAATGGAAGATATCAGCCACCTAGATTCCACTTGCAGTGTCCTTGATCACCATTGATACGAAGGGTTCAGGCCCGTATCCAGCTTTTTGAATGGGGGGGTGCGTTTTGCGAGCGCAGCGATCAACCAGACTGGGGTCAGGGGCCGCCCAGGGCCCCCGGTGGGGGTCCAGGGGCCGAAGGCCTGGGAAAAATTTGCTTTCTTATGTCCTAGTAGACTAATTTGAAGGCATTTTATCATGTTAATCTCTATATGTCCGTGAACACAGCGATAGGGCCTATCAAAAAATTACCAGTGGAGGACATGGAGAAACAAGCAAATTGTTTCCCAAATGAAAAATACTACTGTATAAATTCGTAACCATTACGAATTAAAAATTCAAAATCAATTCTGCTTTTAAATGAATAATAGCAAAGTTTGATATAAAGCGTGGATTAAAAGCGACTGTAAATGAGCTGATTCAAACAACTAGAAGCATTTGAAACAAATTAATCAACATTTTTATTCTTGGCATCGACAGGTAACATATACAGAGGTATAAGCATAATTATACTGTATGTATACGCTATCTATCCATTGAAACTGTGACAGGGTATACTGTATAAAAGGATCATCATGATACAAGTAACGTTGTACGTTTTAATAGCAACAGCACTTACATTTTTTTATAAGAGCACATTTTATAAGAAGAATGAGGCTATCGAAATTGCGGAAAAATTAAGAATAAATTAAGGCTAAGTTAAAATGCCACAAATGAGGTTTTTATTTTTTAGTAGTAGTAGAAAAACCAACAAACGTTGAGTATACTCGTCTCAGGGTATTTCTGAGAGTGGTAGGAACGATTATACTTGTCTAAACCGGGATGTCATTCTAGCATTTTGACTTCATTGCTATACACTGACACAGGGGCGGATTTTGGGAGTTAAAAAAAAAGAAAAAAAAAAAAAAAAAAGAGAGAAAAGAAAAAAATGATAGCCCAGAATGACTCAAATGTTATGTTCGGGCGTCTTGAACACAAAAATTTTGCGGGGCATGCCCCGGACCCCCTACGACAATGTTGTCTCAATCGGCATAACTTTCGGCCCCACTTCCGGCCTCCCCCTTTTTTGGACATTTCTGGATCCGCCCCTGCACTGACATACCGGCTGGTAGTTAGGGGAAGATACACCTAGACGATAAGGTGCATATGACGTGAGTATGTTTGTTGTATTATGTTGCTGGCAGTACAAAAGATTGCGCGTGTGGAGTTAGCACTCTAGTATTCTTATTGTAACTCATTTGTACATTCATACAATCTTAATACTGTACTGTTATGTGATTCATTTTATAAAGATTCTGGGAACAAGGTCACATTTTTTTTGGTTATAATTAGTGGACATTTTTCGATTTGGGGGGGTGCGTACGCACCCAACGCAACACACTGGATACGGGCCTGGGGTTGTGGCCAGTTGGAGGGGGGTTGGGGGGCTTTCTATCTTAGAGAAAAACAGTTTGTCGGGAACATAAACAAATTTAATGCATTTTTCAGACTAAATTGAATAAATCCAGTAAGCCTTTCAAAACCCTATTGTCACAACTACTGAGGCCTCGTTCCCCCTCCCGATCCCTTCTGAGGGGTTCTGAACAACCACTGACCATGTCCACTTATTGTCTCGGACATTTTTCCCTTTTGGGGACAACATTCTGTCACTGCACGAAAGTGAAACTTCTGGCTTTTAAAAAGTTTTTAGTTACTTTTTTTGCAATGGTCATCACATTTACACCAAGGTGGAGGTGCAAGAGCGTAGATGGCGTTATACGCTGCTAACCAGCCAATCACAGGACAATAAATTTACAGAAATATTTGAACATCCAAATAAATAACCACAACTTGGCTGCTTTAAAAGTTCTAAAAGCATTGTTTTAATAGATACATTTGAAAAAACAATCATCATTGTTTAGTACCTCTGTATGCAACACTGAACAGAAATAATCTGTTGATGTTCTCATATCTTGATCATTTGCTTCATTGAAAGTGGCAATATCCTTTTTGCTACTAAAGATTACTAATACTACAAACAAGCCTTTGTTCTGTGTGGCTTTAAAAATGCTTAAAAGTCCATGTGCCCCACTTCATATAGTTTGGCTATGGGCAATTGCTTAAAACTGTTACTTGCCAATAATTGTTGCTTTTTCAAAAGTAATACTAAGCTCTGAAGTATAATCAATATTATTGCTCAGGTTTAAGGTTTATTTGTTTGTACATTGTTCACGTTCGTCTTTTGTTTTATCGAGAAATCTATACTTTTGCCAGTTACTTCGTATTGATCTGGGGAGAAAAATAAACTATAGTACTGTACCTTGCTTGCCTATAAGTACACAAACAAGTGGTCAGCTTTGACTGGATTTGAATCTGAGATGTTTTGAAACTAAAAGTTGTACTGTTGTGCCAATTTGTTCCACACAACACATAAACATTGTGATACAGTAGTTATAGAATTAGTTATGTTAGCAAATGACTTTACAACAATATACAATATTGCAGCAGTGTTTAGCAAGTGGCATCACAGTGTGTTCTCTCCTCCTCCCCCTCCCAAAAAAAAAAAGAAGAAAAATCTCCTCCCCCTCCCAAAAAAAAAAAAAAGAAGAAAAACCATTGGGGAGAAAAAATGATATCAGCTATTTTCTACATATTAGTAGACTATCCCTATACAATTGATTAAATAATTGATCCTTACCCCTGAATTGTCATATTTTTTGGGGCTTTGCCCCATCCCCCCGGACCACTTTTGAGACACTTTGAATGACGCCTGACTATGCCCACTTCGGGCCACCCCAGCATATTTCTCCCTAAAATTTTGCATTGCCCCTCACTTGCTCCCCCTCCCCGATTTCTGATGCTGGTGCCACCACTGTTTAGTTGGAAATAGTGTAGGCCTACCATACTTCTGTCAAAATTAGAAGGTGAGCCTTGTCTCATAGGGACTCTTGGTTATGATAATAAAAATAATTATTATTTCCAGTGGGGTCCATAATTGAAAATTAATTATTGGTAAAAATATTAATATTCAAAATTTTTAAAATGACATAAAAATATTATTAAATAAATCCTACATCTAAAATATTATACTGAATTTTATTGATGATAAAATTAGTATGTCATTCCTAGTAACATTGTTTAAATAATAAACAAACATATCAATTACAGTTTCTGTAGTCAGACAGAAGTAAGTTTAGCATCCACTAATATGCACTGTCATCACTTCATAAATTAAAGTATTTTCCTAGAGGTCAGCTTATGTGACATCAGCCTATCTTTCTCCTCTCACCATTCCCTGGCCACTGTTCTATTGTACCAACGCTGAAAACATTCCAGATATGCTCAGTACCAGTGAATGCTTTCATTGTCAACTTAAATTGTTGCAAATCTTGACTTAAATCCTGACTTAAATCCTGAGTAAAATATGTCAAAATGTATTAAAAACTGGCTTCAATTGGGTATTAGAACACCATTGGGATATGGGCCTCTGATCTATCGATTGCAATCCCCACCTTTATGTTTCCTTTTTGTGTAGAAATGCATTTAGTCTTTAGAACAAACAAGACACAGAATTCAAGAAAATTTACTGTCTTCATTAAAATACAAATATATTTAGTACAATACTTATTTCAATGAAGGGCAATGAACCTTGTAAAACTGATAAAATGTGACTAGATGTTACAATATAGGCCTATCGTTAATAAGACTTGGCATATGGAATTTTACATAAATACCGGTTAATTGATCAGTGATATTTTGGTGTAGCATATCCAAATATGGGGTAATATGAGAAAAACAATGAGAAATAGTTGTTCTCAACAATTATACCAGTGAAAAAAAGAAATATATGTAGGGCTTTATATTGATTAAAGTTTTATAATGATCTTGTTAATAATACATTATATTGATTTACTCAGCATTATACAAATACATATTTATAGAATATTGGTAACTTTTTATGATACATTGAAACTTCATACTATGTAGATCATAAATATTGCCCTTATTCTGACCCCAATTAAACACAGTACATTGGATATACCTAGGCCTATATTCCTAATACTATATGCCATGCATTTGTACTAAGTAAACCTATGTTGCATAATAATAATAAAAATAATGTACTAGTTTCTCTCAATGCTGATAAATCTGTAGAATGTGTCCTTTTATGGAGGTAAGTTTTATGTTTTGTTTTGCTAAAACAGAAATCCCTCAAAAACACATGGAATTCTACAACACAGGTTTACTTGTGTACATAAACATTTCTGCTAGAGTGGTTTTAATTCACCAGTCAAAGTATGCACTGGTTGTTGTCTAAAGTATGGTTTTATCCTGAGGGCATGGTGAAAAGGAAGGCCTCGTATTTGGTAGTTCATCCTGCGGTGTAGCATGCTAGTTCACTTACATCCCATAGGAATAAAACAAATGCAATATCCTAGTGCAGATCTTTATTGAAATACCAGGAAGAAATATAGCAAGCAATGTAAACTATACTTAAGCAACCATCAACTGAGTATTTGATCTATTTATATATAATGGTGCAGGAAATGTAGACAGTGTACATTGCACTTGGCCATTATGTTGCATACATAAATTATTTTGAGGTACATACAATTCCCCAGTAAATAATTACCATGTGGGCGATTGAATTGAAGGGGTTATTGCTGAGTATAAGACGATGTAACGATCAATAAGAATAGAATAGAGAGGTTGGTAGGAATCATTAGATCATGCTTGATTTGCTCAAGGGTGTCTTCGTTGCATCGTTTTTTAACCTCATTTTTTAGTCGTGCTCTGAAAAATAAGCTGATACACAATGAGATTGATCTGGATTTTATTTAGCAGCCTCTTGTCATGCAGTTACGCCGATGGGCTACACATTAATATTTATTTGCTGCGTTGAATCAAAACTACTGCACAGAAATAGCAAATGCTTGGGACTTACTGTCTACAAAACATTTACATATGGGAGTTATAATAGTTTAAAAATAAATAAATGAAATAATAAAATTTATTAGCTTCATTAATTAAACTTTAGCCACTTAACAATTTAATATGTGAATCAAAACCAATAAAAACATCTTAAATTCCAAGGCTTGAGTCATATTATAAAGGCAACAAAATTCATCCCACCAAAGCAGGCAAGCATATTGTCTGGGTTGAATTTGTTCTGCTATCTTCAGCGTATAGACTTTCAATAAGAAGGTCACGTCTCACCTTTTTGTAAGTCTAACTCCAGACCAGAAACCAAACAACGTAACGCTCCATCAGAGTTCACAATGAATGAAAGCAAGCCAAAACCTGGCTTTGTGCAGTTATCCTGTGACCACTCCTGAGCCTCTGTAAATAGGTAGACAATAACAATAGACCAATGCCCCTAGCAATACCTCTCTTTAAACAAACAGCACTGTTAAAATCATCTCTGTTAAAATTATAGACACCTTAGTTGCATTCTGCATTTGTAAAATGGTTGAAAACAAATTAATTTAAATTAAATGTTATTTTTCATGGTAATATTAAAAACTTGATTTAGAGGGAAGATTAATTATTTAATGGTTTAATTAGTTCCCACATTAACTCGCAAATGTTGGCTATGACAGTCAGAGATTTGTGGGACTTACATATGTTCTTACTGTCAAGTCCAATCAGTATTGCAGGACGGTGTCATGTTTACAGTTTAACCCATGGCACATTTGGAATTGAGCTGACTTAAACTGTCTGATAGTAAAAGATTCTGCAATTGAATCGGATCGTTTCTATGTCTTGCTCTCATTAATGATCGCTTCAGAAGCCTCTTGGCGCTTTTCCAAAAAATCTCCTAATCAGCTTTACACATATAGGCATTTATTCATTTATTCTGCACAGGAGAAGTGTTTTTATTGACATATTCTAATTTTAAAGTTGACAAAGCAAACCATTTGTTTTTAACATTTTATGGTACTGCACATTATCCCATTTCGATTGCTGAAGCCATTCAATGATCTATGGAAAAGTAATGTATGTTGATTTTAACTAAATTATTGTTAATGTGTAAATGGTTTAATGGTGGACTTTCTGTGAATGAAACTGGCTACTAATAGGTGTAATGCGAAAGCGGCAGGAGTCCGACTCGTGTGTGTTGATACAAGTCTATTCACCGCGTTTCAGTTCAGCAGTCATCGACCCCATGTGACCAAAACAGCTTCAAATAAATCTATATTGCATAATAATCTAACTTAATAATTCGAAAATTGAGCAAAAATGGTGTAGATATGCCATAAAATAGAGGTTTTTGGGTTTAGTCATATGTGTTCTGAATTCAATTCCTTAATCATATAGCTTATACTGTTTGATTTATTTTATAAGTGTAACAAATTCCTGTATGATTTGGCTTCATTAGTTTCGTTGCAGATGTGGTTAAGGTCGGCAGTAGTTGCAAGGAAGTGAGGTAGATGAAAGCAATTGGGCCATCTGTTTTCCAGATGGTTCATTTCCATAATAAGAACTTGAATTTTTAATTTAGCAACTGGGGTTGAGTATAATTCTGAAGGTTTTATTGGCAGTTAAAATGAATTTTCACTAAATCAATATCATTGGATATTGTTGCTTTAAGCTCGTAAAACTTGAAATTTTCATCTGAGATAATTATGCATTATTGTGGTGCTTTATTATTTAGTAGCAGTTTATTTTTTTACAGGATTTTTATTATTATAATCTAATTAATATGTACCATTTATATAACATATTTTAATATTCAATTTGTATCGTCAAACATTGTCACTGTATGTTAAAATTACATATAGCAGCAGTAACATCTTCTGTATTTATAGTATGCTTGTTAATTAAGTCATCCATTTATTTACAAATGTGGACTCTTTGCTCAAATAGCATAAAAATCATAGATAGAAATTGGTTGACATTGTGCGATTCTCACAAACTTAAACTAATTCGAGTTCAATTATTCACTGGCTAGTCGATGCAGAAATCATCATGTAATTGCTGATTGGCGACAGAACGCCAATTGAAGTTTCTCACTGTTTACTTGCGGTGCTCGCCTTGTCTAATCAAGAGCGAGACGTTGCGCTATCTTGTGATGTGGGTACAATCTACTCATAGATATTGCAGGTAAAAACTGTCATTTGCATCTCAACGTAGTTACACAAATTGCAAACCTCATCTCATTCACATACTGAATGCATAATGCTCTGAACAGAAATTTTGTAAATAGGCCTACTCTACTCTACTGCTTCATTTTGTGTGTGTTCTATAATTGCACGCATAAATTTCCATGGCGATAACATATAGCCGACATTTACGTTATGAAATGAAGACGCAATACAATATAAATCATGTAATTATTGATCCATTTTGCAATGATTTTAAATACAGTTTTGGTTGTAATAATTTGCGTTTATGTTCTTAGATTTCCAGTAATGATAATAAAAATAGGAAATATATGTTAATTTGTGTCAGTCTGAAAGCAGAATGCTATTGTATTAGATGTTATTAAGCATTTTTTTTTAATTGTGGCTATTATCATCGTAGATTTTCAGTAGAAAAACAATTGAAATTGAAGGCGAGACCAGCGTATGCTTTTATTTGATTAAAATGAGTATATGATGAAAATTGAAAAGCTCTTTACTTGATGTAGCACTTAAAGTTCATATTCATGACAGCTACACTTTACATTTCAGATAATCACATTAATACAAAAATATGCATTCATGCTATTCATACGTCGTATCAAAATTATAAACCCCTCCCCCTAGCCAGAAGGACCCTACTGGAAATAAATTTTGGGCTTTTTTTGGTTATCATTGGTATATTTCACACCAAAAAAATCCATTTCATTTCATTTATTTCGGCCAAAGAACATTAAAATTGATAAATACAAAAAAATCAGAGAAGAAAAAACAAAAATCAAATTGGCTGGACAGGATTGCCAAAAAGTAAACTGAATTACTGTCTAGTGGATCTCCGATGCAAATGAAAACAGAAATTAAATTAGCATAAAACCGTCAAGTAAAATCTCATTAAAATATATGAAAATCATCAGTGAAATTCTTCTTACAAGGGTAAAATGCGAGAGTTACGAAGTATTAGAATACAATTATTGCCTTGGGAGGGAATGTATGATTTATCCATGTTGTCTCTCTCTCCACCCTGAAGTACTCTATAAATAAGTGAGTACCTGGTATGTATAAATGCCACTGCATTGATTACTGGCTGCAAAATTATAAAATATATCCCCAAGGAACTTTGTATGTGTTTTATAGCTCTTTGATCCAATGACCGGAGTAATAATATCATGTCCATAGAGGCTAGGCAAAGTTTGCACTACCAGTATGTCTTTTACTGACACAGTATTACTATTGTTTATATATATTTGGAGTACAAATTATGAGGATGGACAACATATACATTTATCATGCCACCGTTATGAGTCAGAAACTGATTATCCCATAAGCATAGACATCAATATAAGATTGTTCAATAACAATAATTATGATAATGATATTAAAGCATTTATGCACCATCTATCTACGTGTACCTATTTCGAGATGGAACATGACATAAAGGATAAATAGAGGGTATTTATTTGGAAAACAACACTTTAAGATTAGTGTGGCGTACTCTCAAACATTGTGGTGTGTTCAATAAGGATAAAAACTAAGTAATTAAAAAACTAGTATGTCATTGCATCAACATAATATACGTATAACTTATAAATTTATAAAGAAACATGATTTTCATATAATAATTTGTGTGCCTTTTTACAATTTTACTGACAAATAACAAGTCGCCAATATTTACTGTAGTAGATAAGTGAAGTTCGAAACAGTGCATTTGGAGTTGTTGCGATTATAATATATAATACTCTGCTCGGAGCTCAACCACTTGATAGTTGGCAAAGTGTGGTTATCAACAGCGTACTTTCTTTGCTCAAAGGACTCAGTTATATGTCCATTTTCATAAATTCAATTTACTATTAATACTAGGAAATTTATTCCTGGCTGAGAATGTTTAATATCAATAATCATAAAAATTGCATTCAAACATAAAATATAAAAACAAAATTATAAAACTTAAGCATCACCAAAAGTGTTAGAATGGACATTAACAAGTTACTCATTTGATATGAAAAGATTTATCAGATAAATAACTGAAGATTGTAAAATATAAAAGCCCACATAATATTTTATAAGCTCTTCTATGACTATATAAAAAAAGAAAAAGAAGCATACTGTTGTATTTTCAATCAAGGACAGTTTATTTAATTCTGTTGTAACATCAGCGCTACATGTTTTCTTGATGCGTGTATCTCCAAGGAGACCACTGGATTAGATGATTGTCTGTCTGGTCTCCAAGTGCAAAAAATATCAACTCTGAAAACACACAAGCTTAAAAGATTTGAATGCTGTGAAATGAATTATTTGAATAGTTAGAAGCATTATCTCTCGCTTTGGTTTCAATTAAATATTCATATTCCTCAGTAGAAAGTTTAATGCCAATATGAATAGTGGTTACTGGGGGCTATCGAAAGGTTTTCATTTTCTTTAAACCGGATGCCGATAATATTTCTAAACTGTCTACCTGGCTTGTATGCAAATTTTCTGTCTACAAATACCAGATTGCCCATATTTGGGTGTGATATGACATCTTGATGCCAATATTTGGGTGTGATGTGACATCTTTCCCATATTTGGGTGTGGTATAACATCATCATGCCCATATATGGGCATAGTACAGCTTTAATATTGCACTGTAGTGATGAAGAACATTATAATGAAATAGAAAAGGTAGCTGTGTTAGTCTAAATGATGAACAGTTAATAGGACAGATATAATACAAACAACACATTTACAGACTAACAAATTTTATTGATACAATTATGATCTTTCGAATAGACAATGGTCTTCTGGAAAATGTCAGTGAAATGTCATTTGTTTTCTATTTACTGTTTAATATTGAAAATAAAAATTCAATATTTAAATTACTTACTTTATATATTTATATTATAATGTTAGCTCACAATCTAAATTAAAATAATATTATAACACAATTTATGTTAGAATAATGTTAGCGCACAATTTATAATTGGAACAAGACATCTTATCCTCGTAAATAACCAACCATTAATAATTACATTCTTCTCTATGTATTACCCTAAAATTTTCTGATAATAAACATATAAGAATTTTTTAGTGAGGGTTTTGAGCTCTCATTAGAAATTTAATAATTTTATCCTGATGATTTAATTTTACTTTAATTTAAGAGGTTTTCTAAGTTTATTTTGTTGTAAGAATTCTATGTCAATATATCAAAGATAGATAAATGAACATAAATTTTAACCCAGAATAAACACAGGGGTTGTTGTGATACTGTTTAATATTTTTCAGTGATTCTTTATAATAAGAATAATATGAATGTAAACACAAACATGCTTGACAGTTCGTCGGTGTTATAAAACCATATTGTCCTAATATACACGAGCATGCACTTGAAAAAAAAATTGATATCCGCTCGAAAAGTCTAATCAAATCAAGTTTTATTAGTCCCACAGGCGATTACATGGCGAATAATCATCGCACAATAAATTGAAACATTAACGAATTTGACACAGATAAAATTTCACAGACTCACACAGACATTAGGAAGTATATTGTTGTAAAAAGAGACAAAGTAAACAAATGTTTATTGTTGTTTTTTTACTAATTAAAATGTAATGATTTATTTAGTAAATTGTAATTTTCAGCGATAAGCAAATTGTATCATTAGACATTACATAAATAAATATATATGTTTATATACTATTTAATTTGTAATGATTTATTGAGTAAATTGTAATTTTCAGTGATAAAGCATATTGTATCATTAGACATTACATAAATGTATATATTATGTATATGTATATATATATATATATACAATATATACAGATAAACAATAAAATACACAATAATAACACTGCTTGAATAAGAACTTGATATAATTTTTTTAAAGCATAGCCCTTCAATGAAAAGGTCATTTTCATGCAGTGTTATTATTACATTGAACGGCTATGCTTAATACAAATATATGTCCCTATTTCAACACTGTTATTATTTATTTATTTTTTTAATATTATATTTTGTTTTGTTTATGGTGCTATGCAGCAAACCTTATATGTATATATGTGTGTGTGTGTGTGTGTATATGTATAAACAAGCCTATACCTTGATTCATCCCAGTGCTTAGATACCTAATATGATGCTCTATTTGCTACCATATTCCGAGTGAATGTGTAAAAACCAATAAATATAGCAAGTCATATGATCCATGAATAATCTAGGTCTTGAGTTAGCATTTGTGTATATTTACAATGTGCCTGCAGTAATATATTTGTTTATGGATGGTAATTATAATTTGCTTGTTATTTTTATATACACCTTTATATCTGTGGCATTTTCATTACAAAACAGGTATAGTTTATATAATAAATTCCTGTTTATATTTTATATACTTGTATTTAATTTTCTTTTCTTATTTATATTTAATAAGACAAATAGAAAAGAAAAAGATACTCATTATATATATTATATACAATATATACGGTATTAAACCACACTGATTTGTTTCTATTGCCCAACCCTTCTTTCTTTCATGGTACATTCCTGTTCTTCCTGTTCACTATTTGTAAATAAATTGTTTAGTATTTCCTTAAGCCTGTCAATCGTCATGGTGATGTATATGTGTGCATCCATTCGTTATTTTTTTTCCATAACTAAGTAATATATAGTTGGCAAGCGATGTTTGTCTGTTCCTTTTTGTATTCAAATGTAGTGCTTCCTGAATCTTGAAGATTCTGTGAGGTAGATCTGTTGACTGGCCTTGATTATGCATACCTAGGTCATAGGTCATATTTATCACTTCCTATTAATTCTAAGCACTTTTATATATAACTGTTAACTTTAATGTAGCAGTCATCAACACCTGAGCTAAATAGTTGATGGTTATTCTGCCATGAAGCATGTCAACTGCATGTCTAGTGCACCATTTATTGCCACAAGTTAAGTGCTGTACGTCTAAAGATGACTGATTTACATTTATCACTTTGTCAGCCATGGAACTGGCTTACCATAAACATAAATAAAGATTAGAAAATAAAGAAACTGTCTTATTATTAATTAATTATTTTTTATTTTATATATTAATAGAAAAAATGATATAATAATGTTAATGTTGATACTATTGTGCATTTATAATGTGCTGAATATCTATCTCAAATGTTCATCGTATAGTGGATCGGACCATAGAAAAATGTCAACAAACCTTACATATGAATAAAATTTCATGACACAGTATATCTTTATTATCTTGATTTAAAAAGTGCAACCTTTGAATATAGTATGTAATATTATATTAACAAAACTGTAAACATACCAATATACTTCCATCACTTTAAAATTAGATTTGATTAAATATAGAAATAACTAAGTATAATAATGATAGGGGTATGAATAATATATCCTTGTATTTTTTATGTCGTCTGGGGGGAAGTAGAGGAGGGAGGGGCGGGGTGATAGAGTAGCAATCAGTGCAAGACCTTGGTCTGAGAATAGTGAGTTTCTGGGGTTTTTGTGGAGTACAGAGCGCTTATGTTAAACAGAAGCTCATTTTATATCTAAATGATTTTTCAATTGGTTCCACTTTCACTACCCCTGGATCAGCCACATCCTGTAAATAAAGTACAAAAATTGCTTGTCTTCTATTTAAAAAAGACAAAAAAAAACTGTTAGTTAAAGCCATAGTTGATATAGTAGACAATTTGATCACCATTATAATATTCTGTATTCATTTGGGAATTAGTGGTCCTGTTTAAGGGAAGTTGTACAGCAGTTGCAAGCCTCTATTAGCAGCCAAAAATAACACCATCATTTCTGTCCATATGGTAGAGAAGTACATACGTTACTGGAAGCATATCAGCCAAAAAATTCAAATTCTAGAAACAATTGAGACGCTGTTTAATTCCCAGAAAATGTTTATTTTCTTTAAAAGATGAGGAAAAATTATATGAATGTGTGTGTTTTACTGTTCAGCTGTGTACTGCATCATTAAGATCCCGTTAAACATTGACTACCAGTATAGAATTATTTTGACTACAGGAGTAGTCAAAATATTTGTTTTGGGTTAAAATTGTAAATGTTTGTATTAACATACATATGAATATTTAACCTGCATTATAATTATTATAAATTTAAAACACCAGTTCACTCTTAGCAAAATTCAGTGGTTATGTTTTATTATGGTTATGAATTTGTAAGTGTACTGTACTATAAATTGTTGGATCTCAGTTCAAAATAAATGTTATGACACTAAAGACCAGTTACTGTACTTGGCATGTAGACATCATAAATCATAGTTATATATTTGAGTCAGCTGATTTGAGTGACAGTTATGTTATTGGGTAATAGTCTTACAACCAGTAATCATTTCAGGATAGCTCTCCATATCCTGTTTGTGTTTTTATTTAGATTATTTTCTATTTGCCAGTACAATGCAACCATTGTTAATGCGTTTTTTTAATTCTATTTATAGGTGCGAACATTATTTGTAAGTGGGCTACCTATGGATGCAAAACCAAGAGAACTCTATTTACTTTTCAGAGCTTATCAAGTGAGTATGGTATCCTCCTAAATCTCCCTATACCAGACATTTTCAAAAAACATTTGAACATTTGAGAGGAGGGATGAGATAGGGTCACAATTATGGGATAATAAGGAATTAGAAACTAAAAATTTCTTTTCCTGTTAAATTGTAAAGCGCCTGTTATTGCTAATTTATGATGTCTAATAACATCATGTTAATGATGATGAAAATGTAGTAAATCGACACACATGAGTAAATCATTTATTAAATTAATAAGCAACAATATATAAAAAGTTAAATAATAAAATACAAAATGTTTGATTACATTATCTGTGATGATAAAATGCAGTAAAATAATGAATGAATAAATAATAATTTAATTAAATTGAAATATAATTTACAATAAAGAACAATAAATAGATATACTTAATTACTTATTAACAAGGCTGGTCTATTAAAAAGTCTTGCCTAAACCAAGTTGTATTAGTATGTAAAAATATATAGGGCTTGGTCATAATAATAATAATAATAATAATAATAATAATAATAGTAGTAATAGTAATAGTAATAATAATAATAATAATAATAGTAATAATACTTCTTCATTTAAAGTTACCGTACAGTAGGCCAATGTTTATTCTAGGCCTACTGCTAATACTGTATATAGAAGATAAGCTGCAGAAAGAGTATAAATGCTGTGATGACCCCATGATCAAGCCTTTTAATTGTTATTCCAATCCATCTATTGAATTGTAAGATTTACAGATTTGAAACCCTTGCTACCAAGTGATTCAAAGAGTAAACAATAACCCACCTAAACTAGAAAAACACATGTAGCCACAGACTTTTATCAATTGATCACGTCCAGATATTTGAACATTATGGCACTCTAGATAGAGGTACGCTTTGGTGGCGTACCAGTTGGTTTGCCATTGTGGTGCATCCCCCTAAAAACATCCGTTATCATCTCCCCCTTCCACCACCACTTGAAGTGTGCTGACCAAACACAAATATTATATCCCTCATACAACCCCTATTGGAAATTTCTGAGCAAATTAAAACTGTTTTTTAAGGGGGGTTTTCCTATATAGAGCTAGAAGGCTGGGGATAAATAGGCAGCCTGATGGGGTCTATGGGCAAGATATCTATAAGGTCAGGGGGAAGCATTGGGAGCTAAATCTTTTGTGATTGTAATTAATCACAATCTTGATGGTTGATGGTGGTTCAGTTTAGGCTAAACCATAAAAAAAACCCCTGTTTGGATTCTGCTTTACAGCACTGCATATTATTAAAGGGTATCACTGTTAAACACTACAGTTTGCCATGCAAACATCGGTATTCTGTAATCTTCTGGCGGTGCTATGTTTCTCACCTACCTTCCTGATTATACACTGTAAAGTCTATAGACAATTCAAAGAACTGATTTTATTTTTGTTGGGCTTTGTGTAGGCATCCCGTTGCTCGATCTCTCTGTTATGCTGAGTGACATCTTTGATGTTTTCGATTCTTGCGAAAAGAATTCGCAAGTGATTTGGGTGGGAATTGGACCTGTGACCTCCAGTAACTAGCCTGGTGTCATGACCACTGGACCACTGAGCTTAGATTATTCTTATTAAAATATCCTCAATACCGTGATGTTACTAGTAATTTAATCAAATGAATGAAGATTTAACTTCAATCTCTCTTAGTTTATTGTGGTTAGTTTTCTATGAGTGTTTTATGTTCCAGTTTCGACTTCCAGAATTATTGTAAGTAAAAAATACAATTACATTTTCTATATATAGTTGTATGTTGAGGAATATTGGCATTGTTGTTAGTGGTATACCTTGTTATCTGTGCCTTTTGTATTTCAAGGTCTCGGCTTTAACGTACTTGCTACACACCTCCAGTATAGTAATGAAGAATAGGCTATACAATGGTTACCCACCGGTATACAAAATGCTTGAGGATTCACAATGATTATTGTTTACCGTGCATTGGTCTGTTTAGGGCCCCAATGAAGATCCTTTTTTATAAAAGAATTCTGTATACTTTCATCCCCTTTTCGAAGGTTTTTCTTATCGTATGATTTACTCATAGCATTGATGGATAGGTATAAAATAAAAGTGAAACAGATGTTTGCGTAATTTTCAAACGTATGTCCCTTTTAATCGTGTTAACGAATGTAAACAAATATTGCTTTCTGTGACATCTTTTCACAACAAAGATGCTCTGAATAATGCTCAATCTAGAACCTCAGATTTTAGTTGGATGTGGACTCTTGAATGTGTGTTGTGTGTATATTTATGCTAGATGGATCCAGATACCCCTCGAGCCTCGCCAATTTTTAACAGTAGAACCCCTTACTAAAATATATACAATAGCAAATATAAACCTTGTTCATATACCGCCATCATGTGATGACAACGTATGTTAGAATGTAGTTGGTGCAGAAAAAAGCATGGTTTGAATCAAAAGATTGGGGTTCGTGTCCAAAGCTGACCATTTATGTGTGTTTCTGTTAAAGAAGTAGAAATTGGTGTGGCAGCTACTCGGTAGTTTTAAACATGAATGCTTGATCGCTGTTCAATATGAAAATTTTGATACTTGCTATGTCATCTTAGTGTCCTGTACTATTGAAAGTTTAACTGTGACGTTTTAATGAACATTTTTCAATTCATATTTTATTAATTTGTAACTTTTGTATCTGTTTATATTTTATGTACAGTTTTTTAGTTAGGTTTCTTGCACATTTTATATTATATTCTGTAGTGCCATTGTAGCCAGTATTAACATCTACCTAAAGATGTTAACTGAGTATAATTAATAACAAATAAGAGACAGTTTGGTAGCAGTAAAATTACAAATTCTACAATGTTCAAAATATTTTGTTTTGTTTAACCAGTAATAAGTTTCATCTACTTGAAATTTTGGCAAGCCGTGATCATGCAATGACATTAATTCTACCATTATTAGATGAAGAAAAATCATTTTGATGCATCTTGTTTTAAGGAAAGACAACAAAAATAAATTTTTCACATTTGACATGGAGTAATTTTCTTCATTTCACTTCATGTCATTTATTTGATAAATCAATGTTTCATAACCAATGTTCTTTTAACAGATGGCTATGTCTCTCTGCATTTTTATTATCTCTGAAAATGAAGCCAGAAATTATAAATTAAAAATTTCAGAACCTGTGTAGTAGAACATCTGTTGCAGCCTTAAAAAAATTCAATAACTTCCTTAAAAACATCCCTGCAAACTGAATTCATACTAAGTAAAAAATTGCTATCGATGTATAGATATTAGAAGACGTTTTTAAATGTATGAAAGCTTGTTGATAGTAAAGATATCATTTTCTATTATGATTAATAGAAATGCAATGATATATAAAGTGCTCACTATTTATTATGTTAAAGCTATAAACATAAAATATACAGTATCGCCATGGGCTGGGAATAACAATAGCAGTATACATGTCCTTGAGATAACAATGAGAATATCATTAATTTCACTAGTTCAGGAAAAAAATTGTTTTGTGTATGAGATGCAAAGCAATTATTATCCATAGTGAGTAATCGTGCAAGTAGGGTGTGGTGTGAGTTTACCTGATGGGTTTTAATTAAGAGAAAAAAATACAGAGGAACTGGCTTAGTTGATACTTTACGTGAAACACGCTGCATGAAACAACCTATTAAAAGCCGAGTTGAAATGGAGGCATGTTTTTTTAAAAATATTTTCCCTGTATTGATCGATTGATTGATTATTTTGTTAGTTGAAAACAGACAGATAAATTGTAAACAAAGTTGAAAAACAGAAAATCTTTCAATAACTATAAATGTTTTAAAACCATACAAAAAATTTAATTGTAATTAAAAAAAATCATTCTCAATAATTGTATTAAAAAACTTATTTACCAATATAAATGTAGGATGTTTCCTACAACACTATTTAATAATTAGAATCACCAGCCTTCCTTTCGAAAGATCAAATGCCACCAAAATAAATAATTCCCCTCCCGTAACTTTTTCTACCAGCCCCAACAGGGGACCTAGGTGCCCCTTTGTTCCTCTGTCTCCAATAGGAGTTGGAGTTAAGAACCTCCCCTATGCTTTACAGTGCCGTATAAATAATAATACCCATATGTTATTTATATACATATAATACTATATTTATTATAGTATTTCTATTTATTTATTTTTTTTCATTTTATAAAATTAAAAAAGAAAATAGTATTATATCTAATAGGTTTTTTTCAAACAGATAGATAAGCTACATTTTTATGATGGTATTTTAATTAGGAAATTCAATTTTAATTAAGTGTAATACTATTTTATGCAAATAATACATTTGTAGCCTATACATGTGCTGACCATTTTTAAAAACGAAAATTGTCTAGTGGGTTTGCAAACAAATGAGAATGTACATTTTGAAAAATGTTATCGTATGTTACGTTTAATTTGGAAATTCAGTCTCTGTGTGTCTTTATGCCACCATTCCTTTTCTGTGGGCGACCTGCCTTATGCCATCAAGACAAGTCGCTATCTTTCGGGCTTTTAATGAAACAGCTGACAAACAACATGATGAAGTATTATTTGAGTATGATGTTGAATTTGTCATGATTAATAGTTTATATGACAGTTTGCAAATTTCACACTACGTTTAAACAAATGAAATGATGATTATTTGATGATTATTAGTTGTAAAGTGACCTGAAGGTCTTACAGTACACATATTTATCTAATTAATATTAATCATGAAAGTGCACCATTGTACCGGAAGTATATATATATATAAAAAAAACTGGAAGGCTGCATTGGCAAAAAAAATAGTAAAAACAAGAAACTTCGGAGAGAAGCAAACGTTTTCGGTTATCAACCTTTGTCAAGATGTATATATATATGTGTGTGTGTGTATATATATGTATGTATATACTGTATATAGTGTACTGTATCTAATATATAATTAGTTCTTTAGATAACTTGAAGGAAAATGAAGGAAAAATATTTAAAAAAAAATAGTATATGAATAATGGCAGCAGTCCCACCAGTCCCACCCCATGTAAAACAGGAGAAGCCCCCCTTCCCCCATTAGCCATGACTTGTTGGATCACACTCATGTTGATTATATGAATTAATAAAGCAGAATATAATGTAATAATGCTGAAACCAATCTTACAATGAAAAACCATCAACATTTAAATTGACAAAAGGACACTAATCACATAACACTCTAGTTTTCAGAGTTATGTTTTTGTTCTGGCTCCATTGGAGTTAGAATAATATGTTCAGAAATATTTTTTTAGAAAAAGTATATTATAATGAGGTTGAATGCCAAATATGCCCTGTATAATAATTAAAATAATATTTTTTTAATTACGTTATCCTTTATTTAATGTGATGACTATAAGAATAAAAAAAAAACTCTGTGATCGATTTGAATATGTAATTTAAATTTTGAATAAAGGTGTGCTACCCACACAAAAGAGAATAAAAAGGGAAATAATCCTGAAAATGGCATAAAATTATCCAATTATTTTTCAAAATAAATAAAATTAAATTAATTTAAATATATATTTTTCAGAAGTATTTGTTAATTTTTTTACTGTTATTATTTTAATATCTTAAATAATTTGATATGCATAAGTTTTATTCGCTGTTGAAATATTAATATGCATTACATCCGTATATCTTAATCTCATGTTCCAATTTGTCTGTTGGCGAATATGAACAATAGATAAAAACTTACAGTATATGGATCGGTTTTTGATTCATACTTCTAAGGTACTTTAATATTGGTAATGTTTTACCTCACACACAGAGTGTTAACTAGTTTGTAGTATTGGAATACATCAACTTTGCTTTCCATTTCAATTTTTATTATAAAAACAAGCATTGAATTTCCAGTTTGCTTTTTGAAGTCAGTGTAAATTAGGTTAGCCTATAACTCATGTTATTCACTAGGATTTAATCATGCTGTTGAAAGGGGCCAAATCAAATTGTAAAGTGTGACGGTCGAATTTACCGGCAATTGGATGTCAGGATCCATTATATAAAATTGCGGAAATGAAGGTCTTTAAGAAACCTAGATTAATCCATGATAATGAAAACAGTGGCGCATAGATTTGTAAGAAACCTAGTTTTTATTCATAACAAATATAGTCATGATTAGCCCCTAGTTTATAAATTCATGATAATAAACAGTCATTTAAATAGTTAGCCTACTTGTTCCCTGTCCTCATTTTTTATATTAAATATATACTTTTTTAAAAATGTAAAATACAATATTTCAAGCAAATTATATATTTAAAAAAATGTATTTATATGTATTTTGTATAAAAATATATATTTTGAGTATGTATTCTAAAAAAATATTAGATAGAGTAAGAATTAAATAATTCATAATTTAATTTATATAAATTTTGTTATGGAATATATATTTTAATTATGTATTCTAAAAAAAAATTCTAATATTAATTGTATAAATTTATATATCCGTGGTATTTTTAGAATAAGAAATAGGGGCTGCTCACCCTATCAAGCAAAATGATATTTGAATATTATTAACAATTATTCCCCTATATACTATCATACCGTCTTTTTATGCTAAATGAGATGCATCAACCTCCTTAAAAACCCTCGTTCCCCCCTGAGTATAGACTCCCACCTGGCCTGTCAGTGAATTGGGTATCCATAACTCAAAAGATGTATCCACTGGTATCCCTGTCAACAATATGTTGAACTCCATTTAACCTTTCGATGTAGCTCCTTCCAACTAAATATCATTTAACAAATGATCTGTTCTGATGCCGGCAATTACCGCCATAATAAAGTTATCATCTTTTGAGTTATTGGTTTGGCAGTGAAGCCTGATGATATCCAATCAGGTCGTTTCTACCCCCTCCTAACATTTTACATTGAGCTGCTGTCATCTCTGTCTCAGTAGTACCAGTAGGCCTGTATGTATGCGCTATAGTGGAAGGCTCATTGTGATACTTTTAGTATGGTTTGTTGTTGTCATCGGCGCTGGTTTAATTCCGACTCAGCATTTTAAATACTGAAACTAAATCTTTTTTTATTAAAAAGGTCTCGCCTTAGCCAATCATCAGACAATCATTTGCTACATACAAATACAACTACACATTTCTTTAAAATACAGTATACGCAAAAAAAAAAAAAATACAGTATACGCAAAAAAAACAAAAAAAAATAATGTACCGGTAACAGCGAATTCTGTAATAAGAATTAATTGTATAAATGACTTAGCTTAGGTAGTTGCCACATGTCTGCTTAATAGGTGATAACATAATTTCTTAATTCTTAATTGATTATTGTCAATCACCCTAACAATACTCTTAATGCTTATTAATAATCAAAGCACATTTATAACGAGTGAATGAATAACCAAGGGATGGTTTTCTACATGTTGAAAGTGTTTGAGCAATTCCCAACTTCCAGTTACGTACCACACAGTCAGCTGACTAATCTATCAATGACTTTAACCGTGCATGTCAACTGTCATATTCACGTTCGTTAAAGAAGGTAATGGCGGGCGGGTGTGCTTTTCCTTTGATTTATTACGTAGAAGCTAATAACATTGGCCATGTGACTTCATACTATATCAGGCCATATGCTTCAAAAGGTTACACCTTAATTTCTAATTCATATTCTATTTTCAGATGATATCAGTATTGGTATAGTTAGAACATACATATGAGGTTTCTAAGAAACGCATATTTATATTCCAATATTCTGCCATATGTATTAAATACATTGAATCGCATACAGAGATGTTACATCAACTAACTTCCAAGTAGGGACAGAATCTAAGGAGATAATGCATATTTGATATGTCTGGTGTTTGCTAATTAAATGCAAATTATTATTTGATTGATTACAGAAACGAATCATACTAATACTCGTCATATTTCATGGCAATTAATGAGCGAGCATTATGTTGGCTCCAGCCAGATGGAATTAGGATAGAATTGGTTAAATCACATCTTCCTCTTGGATGTCCTATGTTTATTAGGAATTGAATAAATGATGCCGTTGACTTGGAAATAATTTATTGTAGAGAAGAATAACATAAGATAGATCATATTAAGAAATTCTGAGTACAAATATAGCTCTCACAGTCATTATTTTTACGTTAATGATATTGACATTGTTATGAGGCACACAGATACGGTTGATGTAAGGAGAATTTAACCACAAAACGACTGAGATAGTTGTTGTTTTTTAAGAGAAGCGGCTAATAACATTTATTGTATGTACAATATTGTTAAAGGTTATGTGATATTGAATTATTGTTTTGATAATGTTAACATCAGATCAAGTAGCTGTTAAATCTGGTTCATGTACTCTCTTAAAACATTTTACTATGCATCATCATTTGAGTGATGTTGTGTTTTATTTTATACACATAATATCTGCTTTATACCACAGTGACACTGCAGTATATTATTGCCACCTTGGTGTCATCTTCAGGAGGTGCCTAGTTATCCTGTGGTAGTCAGGAGAAGGGGAGAGGTAGAAGGATAGGGTGAAAGTTCACTGGAGCTAAAACATTCTAGAATGAGTCCATTATAGTGAAATTTTTTATATTTTTGAAAAGAAGGGATGGTTCATACTAGAGGGGATAGCTAAAACTGATTAGGCCTGCAACATTGTCACCATGTTGTCAGTGTTGGTCAATGTCCACCATTCAGGGGGTAGTGCCAGCGGGGCGAGGCCAATTAAATAAGCCTTTGAAACCCCTAAATTAAAGTTTTCGGGGGAGTCCCCTGGGCCACTTTAGAAACCTTTTAATCGAAGCTCGACCACACCCACATTGCTTTCGTTAGGGAAATCTGACCCCTCGCCGGAGGCATCAGCTCCCTCGTCGGGGACCTTGGGGCCCCCCCATCTGACAAATCCTGGCGCCACCCCGCCACCATTGTCACCATAGTGTACATCAATATTGCCCTGTTGTCACTGCTACTGGTGCCCATCACATATTGCAATTACTGTATATTCTTCTTATTGTCAATGTATAGTATTAATATTATCTATATTGTCACTAAGTCATTGTACCAGTACTGGTGCCAGTCACATTATTCATCATTAATTGTCACCTTGTTGCCAATGTATAGTAACACGACGTTTGTCAGTGTCAGGCTGTATTTGATTATTTGATTTTAAGGTCATCACAACTGATTGACTTATGTACTGATATTGATTTTTGATTGTCATAGGATTGTATTATGATTAGCTTTCCCAACTGGTTATCTGCCCATTACTGTAGCTCCTGGTAACCAGGTTGTAGTAATGGATTTGTATAGTAAAGACTCTGGCCAGTCTGTTGCACCTTTCCACACTTAATAAAACTTCTTCAGGGTTTTGTTTGTTTTGTTTCTTAAGTACCTTTTGAGCAACGTTAAAACCAAAACTGTCAATGTTGTATGTCAGACGAGACTTTTTTTATTCCTTGTTTCGCGTACTTATTTTTTTAAAGATCATCGGAGGAGGGCGGAATAAAAATAAAATTTAGTTTTCTTATTCAAAAACATTCAAAATAAAGAAAAAAAAAATTTTTTTTGGTAAATGTAAAATAAAATGGTTAAATGCTTCAAATTTATATAATCAAGAAGCAATTTACATATTTTATCTTTAAAGGTTTCAAGGCAGCGGAGGGCGTAATAAAAATAAAGAAATTATTTTACTTTTTCTGGAATTTCCACTTTCTTGTGGTGGCGGGGGTCAAAAATACAATCTTATTTTTATTCAAAATCATCAATATTTGTCGGCAGGTTCGCTAAACAAGCTATGAAAAAAAGTCTTGGCTCATGGGTACAAAAAAAAAAATTCTGTAGGAACCACATTAGGTATATTAATTGAGCCAATAGTATGAACTCAGTTACACAGGTATAATAAACCTACCCCATTCTATTTTGTTAGGGTGAGCTTATACCCAGGTAATGTACTTTTCACAATTTTATTTTCCAACACTGCATTGCCCAAAATAAGGCAATTTTTAAAAAAGAACATCTTTGTAAATCGTAGCTGAGCTACTTATTCAAACCAAATGCTGGACTTTTCCTGCCGAAACGCTGGTACTGTATGTGAAATAGGATCTAACATATGCGTGGGCTTTATTTTTATTTTGTACTTACCCAAGAACAATTATGTCCTGGTTTCAAAATGTTGTAATCAAAGAATGCTGTTCAATAGAAAGTAAAATAATTATCAACTTACAAACATTTTGAATGCTATTTTTAAATAAATTGTTTTGAATATAGTGTATGTTATTATATCTTTCAGGGTTACGAAGGGTCGTTATTAAAAGTCACAGGAAAACCTGGCAAAAACACTTCAGTAAGTAAAAGTTCATGTTTATATGTGTTGTTATTAAAGATATACAGTAGGCTGGTTTTGGCCAACTTTATTGCAGCTAATTTGCCACCGCTCCCCCCCCCCCCCCCCCCCCCCCCCCCCCCCCCCCCCCCCCCCCCACAGCCTACACCATGCAGTCTGTAGTAAAATGTGGATAACACATTTAAGTCTACACTAGTAATTACTCATCTTAAAAGGATCTAGACGTTTACAACACAAATCAGAACAATTTCATATTTAAACTTTATTTTAAACATTTAAAAAATTATTTTTTTTAGGAAATTTAGAGAAAAAAGGTATAAAAAGGATATAGGAAGTGTTATAAATGCATCTGTTTAATTAGCAAGAAAAGTATAAATTTTAATTCAGTTTATTTTTTGTAACAACTTAATTTCTTACTAAAAATAACTTACTTATATCTACAAAGTAAAGTTATCTCCTTATTGAATTGTATTTTTTTTAGATTAAGTAACAAAGATAGTATATATAATTAAATATAAATTATAATACATAGTGTAATGTTATATATATAAATATTGTATATATAGCCATATTATATTTATACAATATTATTATAGCATTTGAACATCAACTTGATCCTTACTCATCAATGATAGCCAAAATAGGTCTACATAAATTTGAATGAAGTGGAAAAAAGAAGGTAAAATAAATGAATATCGACGCAGGATTCGATAATGTGTTATGGACTTGCATTACTATTGCTATAGCATTGCACACTTACTAATAGCATTGCTAATCATGAATAATAAGGAGAATTCTTTTATATCTTTTGTAATATAATGAATACCAACGAGGGATGATTATTGCATTATGCATACATTTCCTCAGCAAGGTGTTCATAACTATTAAGATATACATCAAGTATAATCAAACGAGTGTCGGCCTTAGCCCAGTACGCAGGTTTAATGCCTTGGGCATAATTCTCTGTCCTATATCTTCCTATTTTCATGTCATAATTGCCTTTTTTGCCTGATATACTAAATATTTGCATAATTACTATGCAATCAGCAATCTTAAACACATTCTCAAAAATTTTTTACTTGTTTAGTAGACATAAACATTCGTACATTTACCCCATCACTTTTTCCAAAATATAATTGAAATCTAATTATTTCATGATTTCTGAAAATTTCAGATACAGTGTTTAGTTTTGCTTGTCTATTTTCCTTTTCTACACTATAGAGGGCAGCAGACTGATTTGGAGATTTTTTTTTAAAAGTCTGTAAAACATTTACAAAATGTTTTGTTAGTGACTAACATTTCTGAAATTCTTTTAAAGCCCGTAGGATTTGTAACATTCGAAAGCAAGTCTTGTGCGGAATCAGCAAAACAGGCTCTTCAGGTGAGTGCACGCGTGGGTGATGTATAATTACATACTGAAATATAACAATGTTACCATCTTTTTGACGTCGTGTTTTATTACACAATTATATAATGAAACGCAACAATGGCACCACCTTATTTACCTGTTTTTTACACAGTTTTATAATTTGGCCAAGTTCCTTTTTTTATTCCTCTAATTGTTTTAGCCACATTTCATCTATTGTTGGCTGCAACATAGAAATCGGTGCAGTCGCAATTCATATACAACCAAACTAAAAAAAAAAACTATTAATGAAAGGAAACTATTAAAAGCAACAATTCAAACATTTTGTTGTCTTTTCATGCATTTATAATTATGTTATTTAGCATTTTTTAAAGAAATGAAATTTAACGTAAAATTGATTAAAATTAAGAATACTGGTACTAGCACCTTTCCCTTGTGGTTATGAAGCACAAGCCAATTACCTCAATTATTTAGGAAAACAGTGGTAAGCATAAAATTGGTCATCATTCAGAAACCCCAAGACCAAATAATACAGATTACAACAATTAAACACAAAAAGAAATAAGTTCAGTGTTTATAGTGCTTCACATAAAAATGGTTTTAGTAGAAGAGCACTATAGTCATAAATTCTCCTTGTGATTGTATAAATAGCGTACTGTATAAGATGACCATATAGAAGTAGGAAAGAAAACAAAACAATCTTTGTTGAAAGTAATGGTGATATGTACTTTTTGCTTGAGGGGAATAGTCAAATGACGACAGAAAAATTATCCTGCCTGCCGTGACCTTCTTGATATGTGTGTCACAGATCAAAAACTATTTCTCAAACAAAGATTTTATGTTTATTATAAGATGGAGTTATTTTTTCCCCCAAAGATAAATTTGATTACTTCTTTTTTGACCTATGACTATTTGAACTAATTGTCATCAATTATGTGTTTATTTGTTATTTAAGACCCAATGAGGGCCGCTTTAGTTTCTCTTAATATGGTAGAAGCCTCTAGGCTTGTTGACACAGGGCAACAGATAGTTTAGTACTGATACAGATACGTGTTTTAACAGCTTTTTATTTTCAAATGCTAAATGTACGACGGTTTAGATAGCTTAAGGAAAGGTGAACAGATATTAAGCTTGTTAACGATGTTAAATCTCTTTGTTATAACCATTATAATGATTTCTAGCATGGATAAAGCAATTACCATGTTTAATTTCATTTAGGAGTTAATGTGTGCTATTAGCCCATTGTGGCCTTTAAAAACATCATTCGCATTTATTTAGCAAGTAAGTTATTACTTGAAAGTGATTTTTCTGAAGGTAAACTAATCAGTTAATCGTGACTGAACAATGTAATTATGCAATTGAGAAAAAATTCAGATTAATAATACTACAGCACAAAAAATTAGTAACACATCTTCGTATAAAAGGAAATTCCTGGGTTCGATTCTAAGTGGGAGTATTGACTGTCTTAGCGCTGACCATTCGGAATGTGCTATTCAGTAGGTGGTGCCGTTTGGATTTCTTGCGCATAGCCTACCCCATAAACAGCCTAGTTTACAGCATGTTCATTATGCTGTCATTATGTGGGATCCTACAGTAGCAGATATCCATAAGGCAGGGTGTAGCGGAATGGCCCATTTTTTCAGTCAAACTTAACAACCAATCAAGGATTAAGGTAACAGGGTGTTTACATTTAAAGTGTTCTTTAACCTTTAATAATTTATTTTGAAATTGTATTATATGCTTTTAATAACAATTTGATGTTTTTTCTTGTCTAGGGTGTTCGATTTGATCCCGACAATCCACAAACGATACGGTTAGAATTTGCCAAGTCAAATACAAAAGTCACCAAACCAAAGCAGACATCACCACTGCCAACAAACCCTACCTTGACACCACAGATGACCCCACGAGATCCATGTAAGTCTTTATCTGCTTTTTCATAATGACTTTCTCGTACATCTTTAATTTTCACTACAAAATTGACATTTCAAGCCTAATTAAATTATTCAACATTTATTTTTCCGTTTGTAAACAAACAAGGAAAAACTAATGAAATAAATAGAACTATTCAAAGTTATTAATACATAAGACTTAGAAAATGGTAAAGGGATGACAAAACACTTATGAGCCTGTCACTATTGCCCCTCTTCAAAGAAAGATAATACAACATTAAAAATGAAATAAACAGAAAGTAAATAACAGAGGAAATAAGTGTACTCATGAAGATATACACCAAGTTCATACTGTTTCTTAAACATAAACATAATTTATTCAAATCAAACATTCAAACATAATAATTCAAAATGTTACCAAAATATTTGCTACTTAAACATCATCTATTGTTATTGTTACTAATATTCTTAATATTTTATTACGTTCATTACTCAATTCTTTTGTTTTGCATTTGCCACTTGTTGGACAATTCAATTAAAGTATTGAAATATATTAAATAAACTATTATTTTATGAAAATTGCTTTGCCATTATCTAGACCTGTTATACATTTTTTAAATAACCTTCCAATATTGTATTTATCAAATCTCCAACCAAAAAAAGTTATCTAAAACTAACTTTAATTTTTTTAAAATTATTTTTTCAGATGAGATTCCTGGAGTTTTGTTACAAACAGCACCGGAAGCCTGGAACCACCATCATCCAGTGTAAGTAATATACAAATTATGAATTATCATCTTTCAAGGCTTCTGTATCAAAAATTGTATTAAAAATACATTTAGCCTCTTACTGAAAATTAAATTAAAAAACAAGAATTATTAATGAAAAAGATTTTATAACTAAAGCTTTGTTTTATACCTTAATGTTTTAGTCCCACAAACTGGTCCAACATACACGACGCTAACGTGGGATTAATGGGCCGACAACAACATCAGCAATTAAGCATGTAAATATCAATTTATCGTTTTGATCATCGTGCACTTAATTACTAAGATCATACTAAAACCTCATCCATTTCTTATTTTCAGTTTCTCTCACCAATATTTTATATTTTATCCTTCACAGCAGATGTATAATATCTATATTGTATATTACCTTTTTTAAAATTGAATTTTAAATATGCCTTTTTCAGATTGACAGCATACGCAGATCTCGCAGCTCCGGCAGCAATACACCAACAGATGTTTGCCCATCATGCAATTCACCACGCACAGGTACCAGTGGAAGGCAACCCACGAGTAGCTTACGTGTTGGTAGGTTGTGCTCTTTAGTGATGTGCAAGTAGACACAATTAATATAGTGCATTTTTGGAATTAATTTTCAGTTTGTCACTCAATGGGGATGCAGACGTTATTCCTTATTTTATTCTGACATATCACTGATTACTGTATCTTATGATTATCATTTTTTATTTGTTCTATTTATTAAATGACCCCAGCGCTATATTGACAGAACAATAATTTAATTCATTTCCACTGCACACAATTGAATTATTCCCAAAGTAAGCAGTCAACTTGGTTGCCATGACACCTTGTATTGGTCGTCATGGCAATCTGGTTGCTATGACACAGCCACTAAAATAAAATAGTTGCACTCAGTGTACTGCTGCACATGCTGCTCCATTTCCATACCAACAGCAGAGATAGCTGGAATTCTGCACAGCCAATCAGCTCATGTAATTTAGTTTGCCATCATAATTTGAATTTTTTCAATATGCGATTGATCATTTACTGACAGCAATGGTGTGGAAAAAATTGAGATAATTAGGTGATTGTTTTCATTTCTTAAAACTTTTCACCTTGATTTTCATTACTAAATTCATTCTAATCCAACTATTTGCATTTTGTTTGCCAATGCTAAAAGAACTTACTTATAAAGCTATCAAAAATTGCTGTACATTTCTTTAATACTTTATTATATTTTTCATCGATACTAATTTAATCTTGGGTAGAACAAGTACTTGATAACTTTTCTTAACATTCATTTGATAAAGTTCTTACAGTTTTTTTTTTCTCTCAACATTATTCTTCTCACAGCCACAGGCCCTAAGGCCCAGTGTTCCTTGGGCAATAACTATGCGAGGGAAGGTCGGTGAATGGGCTACGACTTCTAGCCCATGTGTATGTCCTATGAATTAACTGTGTCAGTCAATATTTAGAATCACAGTTTACAGTTGTCATGTCTAGTCTACTTTCTCTCCCTTTTCTCAAACACATTAAGAACAAGCTTCTTTATGTCCTATAGATCAATACATTAATATATAATTATTATAATAGTAATATTTATAATAATAATGGTAACAGTTAATAATTATGCCATTTATCGGTGATAAAATATTGCAAAGTGAAGTAGGGCCTATATTTTACGGTCAACATTAGAATGGCAGATATCCTTCAAATAATATGTAGCGCACAAATACCCTTTGCTTGAGGGTAGCGAAAAACACATGCCCCTGTTATTGCAAGCACCTGTAATACAAACACCAGCATGCCAACCCAATGCTGCTATAATAAGTATCTCAACACTACATAATTGACTCATTGAACACTCATTGACACTACACTGATGCTATATTGACACTCATTGACACACATTGACACTAAATTTCCACACTACATTGACACTCATTGGCACCACTACAGCACTGCTGAGTACCTTACAATACTATCTACTAATGCATCACCACCACTGACAACCATTCCACCAGAGCACCACCAACTGTCATAACACTACAAACACATCACCACTGACACAACACCACTGACACCCACCAAAACAAAACCGCCACTCGTATCACAGTATCACTGACACATTGCCACACCCACAACATGATGCTCACAATGCTGGGGCCATCACTGATGCTAAAATTAAATACATCCAATTTATTACAACCTGTTTGCAATGAAAACACAAATTTTGCAACCCTCCCTGCCTCTTTCCACATATACATAAATTTCCACTGGAGCAATATCGCAATTTAGTAATTATTTGATCTCACTTGCGTTAACATTTGATGTAGCACTTCTCACTTGGTGTACAGTCAGTAGGCGTACATGCAATATCTTTCTGTTGAACAAGTGCCAGTAATTTTGTTGTCACAAACATGCAAAGTATATATTTACTGTTCTGTAATCGTCTCTGAATTCTTACGTTCTTAGCTGATGGCACAATACTTGAATGTGTTTATAGTACAGTATATATATGTTTATATAATAATATGCTCAGTATTGCATCAGTTAGGCTTATAGAATAAACCCACCCCACTACCTCCTTAAGTGTAGGCCATATTTCAATTGTGTTTTTTACGTCCTTTTTTTTTTATGCCATATTGAAACAATATTTTTTTATTTTAAGATTATAGCTTGTTTCTGTCATTTTTATCGAGAGTGATAATTTGATAGTCATTTCTTGATCTTTAACCGACTTTGCTCAATTACAGATCGTTATAGTGATATCTTTATTATTCACACTCTGAATAATCTATGCATAAATGTATCAGAGTACATCTAAATGCAATCTCTGGTCACTGACACCACTCCTATTGTTTATGGCCATGCTCCGCTTTTTAATTCCATGTTTTGAGTTATTATATTTATGAAGATTATATTACATAATGAGACTTTTGCATACATTATACTAATTATATAAAATATATCACATTGTGCTTGCTTGTTAAAAGGTTTTAAGAAATAAAATGTTGTAAATGTTTTTTAAGAATAAAATGTCATTAAAATAATTGGCATTGGCTTAACATTTTACTAACATTTTTTATTTATGTGGTGATTTTTATTCTTATTCATGAATTTGTAATCAATTAACACCCTGTGTCATGCAAGTACTTAATATTCTTCTTCTAACCAAATTTAAGTTTATTGACTTTATATTAGGCCACTTGATCATTAATCGTCTGAATAAACTGGAGTGTTCATTTTTTTAAATTTTTTTTTGCCTCGTTTGTAACTGTGGCCTCACTGATCACCATTTTTTTTTCTTTTGGTTTTGACAGCCCCACCCCACACACCCTGCCATTGCACATCCCCATCCTCACACCCCCTTACCACAGCCTGCCCTCCCGGTCATGACGGCGATGGCTGCGCACTGTTCCACCCTCTTTATCGCAAACCTTGGAACGAGCACTACCGAACAAGAACTGAGAGATTTAATGAGCGGGTGAGTGCAACAACGTTTTCTTGCATCGATCGTCCTTCCCAGCCATCACCCAGACAAAGGAACCATGACATTCTTTTACTTTGGAATGTCTAAAAATAAACATTTAATTTAATAATTAAAATTTTCTTGATGTAATGAAACAAAATAAATTACAAATAAGTCTGGTAAGCAGCCTAACAGGGAGTATTATTTATTATGACAATAGAGGGCGGCAGTAACAGTGTATCATGCACCATCAGGCCACACTGTCATTATTTTAAGTACAGCACTGGTATTTGCCAAAGTCTTGTTTGTTTCTCACTTTCTCATCATATCTTTATTTGGAATCTGGAAAGCATTGTCGTGCTACTCAAAACAATCATATTTCATTTCTGCTTTACTCTACCCATTTCATATTAGGTGCATGCTTACTTAAAAACTTCACAGTTTGCTAACTAAAATGTCACAGAAAGTAAACCTGTATTGAACGTTCTTTTGGAATGCATTTATAACTGTTCTTGAAAGCGTTCATATTTTGAAAACATTACATGCTTTAAAAGCTAGTGCTCACCACATCCAAGATTTCAAATAATATTTATTTCAAAGCAACACAAGTGCACATGAACTAAATTCTGTAACTAAAATAATGTTGTACACAAACAGGAAAACATGTGCTGTCTAGTAGACCATTGATTGGTTACTAACCAACTGCACTCCCTACTTAGCATGTCCCAACATTATTTGGACAGGAAAATTTACGACAACCCCGCCCCCAATACCCCCTGTTGCCACTACTGACTGGCTATAGCTTCATTCCACCATACTGCAATCAACAACCAGATTTAAAAGAACACAGACCCACTACATTTAAGTTTTGAACATGGATAATGGTCCGTAGGTACTCCTGCCACAGCCATGGAGGGGATGAGGAAGTCTGAATCCACCAATCCCTCATGGTCTCCCCTTTTATTTCAAATTCTTGGATCCGCCACTGTATATGGTCTGTCTCTTATACACATCTAAAAGCAAAATACATTAACTTAAAAATCTGATAGTTTAAATTATTTGTGGTGCTGTTTGTTATTGCTAGTACCGATTATCAAATTTGATTCACTGACAATTTTAAAGGTTATTATGCAAATTGCTATTAATTTGCTATATCAAATTATAATTTAATATTACTTTAACGAAATTTATAGTTTAAAAATGGTTGATGTTTATTTTCTAAAGAAGCCAGTAGATGTGTATAAGAGACAGATTATATATAGTAAATCAAAACTCAAAATAAGTTTGTCTCAAATGGCATTGTGATGCTTGAGATGTAGATTCCAAAAAATATAAACTATATAAATAAAGTAAATATGGATTGAAATGAAACATTATTATAAACATTATTATGTATATCTATTTTGATATATTTTCATTTTCTTTTTTCCAAATCTGCTTTTCATTCAGAATATTGCCTTTGCTAGCCAAGCTTTTGCGCAATTGCAAGGTGCTGTGTTGCGGAGCAGTGATCGGGGTGGTCTTCGTGTCGAGTTTGCTAAGGCTAATATGGGAGAAGTAAGTACACAGTATATATTCATCTAAATTTTTTTTTTTGTTTATTCATCAAACAAAACAATAGCAATACAAACAATAAAAATTACAACAAACCTAAAATCAGAGATGGGATAAACAAAAGCAAACTGAATTACTGTAAAAGTTCCTCCACTTATTTAGGGAAAAATACATGAAATAAATATATCTATGTTCTATAAAGACAGCATACTACTGGAAAAATAAACAATATACTTTAGCTTCTATAATTGCAAATCTCTGAAGTATATACATTAAGAATAAATATAAAAGATTATTACTTTTTTTGACAATTCAAAAAAATATAAAATATTGATGTGAAATTTAGGCTTGGGCAAGTTGGCTCAAAATAGAGTGGGGGATAGTCTCTCTGTGTACTGCCTAATTTACTAACAAAATGAACCAAAATTACACAACAAAATTATTTTCTGATTTTTAAATTGTGTATTTTTCTATCTTTTCAGCCGAAGAGATTGGAGGTAGCCATACGCCAGTCACCAGGACAACCGCAAGTTCTATTCCAGTAATTCATTGTGTTGCTATGGCAATTGTAAATAGCCCTAGCTTGTTGAAAGTACTTGAAATCTATGCCATTGTTAATTGCCACTGATGGTTCACCAACAAGTTGTGTTATCTACACCTTTTCTCATGCCTGACTATCCATCCTGGAGATGGCCGGCACATTTTTATATCTTGTTACTGTGTTAATACGAGCCACCTTTTGGCAAGCTGATCGCCGTCCAATATAGAACAGAGTTTAAATTTAAGACAATTTTTGACAACTTGTGAAGTTTGTATGTGAGACTGCTTAATAAGATGACATTGTCTGGTACAGAGTACTGGATTGTCTTTTAGCCAGTTATAGCCTAACTGGTGTACCAATTGTAAAAGCAATTGTGATTGGTCTACCATTTATAACATTGGTTTACTTATTGTCACCGCAATTGTAATTTGTTTAGAGATTTTAGCGCAGCAATTGTAACTGATTTACAAATTCCAACTGGTTGTTACCAATAGCAACTAGTTGAAACTTGCTTTAACCAGTTGCAACTTGTTGTAACTGGTTTTGACAACTGCAACTAGTTGTAATTGGTTTAACTATTGCAACTAGCTATATCTTGTTAATCATTTGCAACTAGTTATAACTGTTTTTTCCCAGTTGCAACTAGTGTAACTGGTGTGGTTAATCAGTTGGCTCTAGATTCAACTTGTTTGGTACAATGCAATTATTAAAATTTATGCTTGGTAATCCAGTGGCCAAGTGCTAATTAATGTTGAAATGCATTAAAAATTAAATCATATTTCGAATTGAATTCAAAGCGATAGTTTTGTTTTTAGGGTAAGAGTACATTTTTGCCCCAAGAGGTAGATAGGTTTGTGTGCTATTAAAATATCTCTGTATATTTAGTAGAAAATTCAAAGAAAAATGTTTGTACCTGCAATTATTTCTCGGCAGTGTTGATTTTTTTAATTCTTGCTCAAGAGACTAGCATAATGGGTTAGATGTGCCAGTGCAATTTAATTTTATATTGCCTTTTTTTTTTTACTGTAGCGGCTGTTGCATATATACTTTCAACAGGCTTTCACTTGCCAGAGCTATCAAAAAAAATATTTCAAAGAAAAGCAAAATACATTAACTTAAAAATCTGATAGTTTAAATTATTTGTGGTGCTGTTTGTTATTGCTAGTACCGATTATCAAATTTGATTCACTGACAATTTTAAAGGTTATTATGCAAATTGCTATTAATTTGCTATATCAAATTATAATTTAATATTACTTTAACGAAATTTATAGTTTAAAAATGGTTGATGTTTATTTTCTAAAGAAGCCAGTTTTATTCCAACGAATAAATTTCTTTATTTCAAATTTGATTATTATATTATGTAAGAGTATCAGGTAGTTGTAGGATAACGTGTATGTTGTTGAGATAAAGGGGTTATGGGTATATTCTGGTGATGGCCAATGTGATATAGCTTTATAACAGGGCTGGTGTTCCTAAACAGAGTTTGCAGTACAATAATCGTAGATTCCAAATTATTATACCAAATACGAAGAATTTCTGCAACAAATTTGATACAGGAGAAAAGAATACTGTACTCCAGTTCGACATCACCTTTTATCTTCAAGGATATAATATCTTCTTTATTTTACCGCTTGCTTTTTTTTGCAGTTTGATATTATTTTGGCGCATATCAACTGCTAGCAAAGCAAGGCAACTTGGATTCAATTTTGCTAGGAATTCACTTTTACCGGGAAAGATTTGTCATTTAAATGTTACTTAATGTACCTCATTTGTTACCAGGGTAAAAAAGTTTATTGTGTTTATAGGTTTAACGAAAAATACTATATTTCTATTCATGTAAATGAATTATAAATGAGGTTGATGTTCAGCCGTTAATTCAAGGCAAAGTTATTCAAAGCAAATTTAAAATCAATTAACAGGAGGAAAATATTTAATTTTTTAAATAAAAATGTACTATGTATATACACTATAGTAATTTTGGTGTAGTGGTGTTAAGTGAAGTTTATTTATTGTAATTTGCTAGAATATTCTTTTTTAAATTTTAATATGTTGTCTTTTATTTTCTCTTGTTTTCTTACACACCAAATGTTTGTGTTTAATTAAACGAGTGAAATGAGAACATAATATATTGTAGAAATGACAATTTGTGTTCTATTTTGAAGGTGGATTTACATGTCTAGTTATTTGTACTATGTCCAAGAGACCAAAAATGTTAAAAGCTTGGAATTGAGTGGTTTTGTGCTATTTTTGATTCAAGTTTAAAGTATGCAATGTAGAAAAAAAACAAAAAAAACATGGGCTCTAACAATTTGGTAGAGGAGTGTTGTGTGCTAATTAAGTTGGTGTCGTTCCCATGAAAACCATACCTGGGAGCAAGTTCTGATTTAATTCAACTTGCTGAGACAATGGCGCCCTCTATACTTTATAGCACTTCAGAGTGTGCCTATGTGTAAAATGGTAGCTTAATAGTAATTTAGAGGTTACATACAAATACGTTCCTTGGTTTATTTTCATTAGGCTGAATTAAACTTCGAAAATATAGGTTATAAGGGAAAACATTTTTTCTTCAAAATGGACTGTAACTAATACAAGGTTTATTGACAGATGGGAGTTGTGTTTTCACTGCATTTCCATTGCTAGTCCATAATTGTGTGTCAATTTTACAGTTCTCTATTTTAATAAAGTTGGACTAAGTGAAAGCGATGCGACTCTTTCTGATTATTGAAGACTGGATGAAATAAGGTTATTGAAGATCAAATCAAATATCGTAACATTTATTAATACATTGCTCCCAGCCCACTCAATTCACAAAGGCAAGCTCAGTATTGCAAATAATTCTATTCTATCCATGGAGTGAAAACATATTCTTCCTAGATTCCTCAAACAGAAATTATTTATTTGTTTCATATCTACTAACAGACAGGATGCAAACATTTTACTTTTCGATGACTTAAACTAGCTACAGTTGTGGCTCCAGGAATTTTGCAACAGGGGATCCTAACCAATGGGAGGGAGAGGGGGAAGGGGAGATACAAATCTTGGGGAGATTTTATAGCTTAGCATGTCCCAACATTATTTGGACAGGAAAATTTACGACAACCCCGCCCCCAATACCCCCTGTTGCCACTACTGACTGGCTATAGCTTCATTCCACCATACTGCAATCAACAACCAGATTTAAAAGAACACAGACCCACTACATTTAAGTTTTGAACATGGATAATGGTCCGTAGGTACTCCTGCCACAGCCATGGAGGGGATGAGGAAGTCTGAATCCACCAATCCCTCATGGTCTCCCCTTTTATTTCAAATTCTTGGATCCGCCACTGTATATGGTTGCTGGCTGTTTCTACAATATCCTCATACATTTGTTTGTATCATCACCATGGATACAATAGAAATTTATGTATTTACTTCATCCTAGCCTTATTAGGCAATGCAGCTAGTAATCAAATATTAATAAATCAAAACTTCCTCAAATTTGAGCATGTTTGTTTACAACCATCATGCAATCCATAAAACATTTCTAAATTCATTAATCCTTCTTTCAACAAGGAATACCAATGTATTTTTTTTTAATTCAAAGAATGACTAACAATTCATTTAATTTTAATAAAAAATACTGAAAATATATTTCCTCATTACAGCCTGTGATAAAACAAATAATATAGAAAACAAACTATATTGTATTTTTACAACATTGAACAAAAAAATCCAGCGGTTTGAATTTGGTCAATAACTGTTACGTCTTTAATGAACAAAACAACTATTTTCACTTAATAGATATTAACAATAAATGCATAATTTACTATATACAACTCAATAATTGCAAATTTAAAGCCTCTAAGATGATTGATTTTCATGGTTAAGATATCAAAATAACTGTTCTTGCTAGCTCTGAATTAAAACTTTTAACAACAATAAACAATTAACACATATCATGCATAGAGTTTGTAAAAATAAAATGTTTGATAAAATGCAAAAGCTCAGCCTTTTTACATTTGTAATTTGAATATTCCATAATACTGCCGTAGTAATCAACAGATTGTGGAGCGTGTGGAAAGTGCTTTGCCCTAGGAAGCAAAGAAAATTCGGCATCCTCCCAACCTCAACATTCGAGAGTCTAATTAGCAAACCACTGCACAAACTGCATCCATGCTTACCAAAAATACAATTATTTCTCAAAAAAAAAATTAAAAAAAAATTAATTACCTTACTAACAGATTCACAACACCTAATGACTCGCACCTAAATACAAGGTAACCGCCGGCCTCAGACCTTGTCATGAATTATATAATTCAAATATTCCACAACGATATAACATGGTTCTTTATAGTAGTCCACTGGTGGCGGTTATCTCCCAATTATAAAGCAAAACTGATAGAAACAAATTAGGAATAGTATAGAAAAAATCTTTACTCATCCTGGCAAAGCTTAAACATCTTGCAACAATTGTTAACATCTAAGACAACACAGTCACTTCAAATCTTTACAATTTAACACCAGCAAAACGAACAATTAAGTAACAAAGTCTTCTGATGAAGAAAAAGTGTTACTTACGAAAAGGAAAGATAAGGTGTAAACACCTCTCCCTTCCCTAAATCACACATTTATCTTATGTGAAGCATTATCTAAATGTAGCACAAATCTATCCTTCAACTTTATTTGCAAATTTGTTGCTATACGTACTTCATTTAGAGGTCAGTGCATCAACATCAGCACGCCTACTAAATTACCCATAAGGTACTAGTAGGAGTATCCATCATTAACAGAGTTTTTACATCTGCTTCGCTGAGCATCATTACTCTACAATCATTACATGAAAAATAAATTCATTCAGTGATACAAAAAAAATTGGAGGGTATGATTGCTACCTTACATATAAAATATCAATGTTTTTAATCAACCAACTTTTTATTCTAAGAAAACGCATGGACACAAGAAGTAAACCACAGAATTTTAGTCATTTTTAAAAGACCTAAATAAGTAACAAGAGATGAAATTTAAGTATAATCTTGTTGTTTTTAATATTAATATTGACCACTAAGTAAACAAAATTTCTTAAAACTTATCCATTTGCACAAAAAAATAATTAATTTCTCCGCCCATCTTCAGTTGAACATTGATAAAGAACTTTATACAATGTAATTATAATCATTAACTAATAATTAATTATTTTGGTCTCAAAACCTTAAAATTAAGGTTAGATTAATAGTTTAAAATCATAATGATTATTTTTAATCACGTCATTCAAACGCACCAAAATTGTTGCTAACATAGAAAAGTTTATACAGAGGCACAGAAACTCATCAGCATTTGCTATTAATGTCTCACCAAATTTAAACTCCATTTCATTAAATTTAGTCATAAAATTAGGTAAAAATTCCCTTTAAAAATTGAGAACCTTAGTTAACATATTTCCATGGCAACTGATGATAAATTTAAATCAATGAATCATATACCAAAATACAGAAGGATTTGTTAACTAAAATTTGAATTGTTCTTATCTTACTTAAGTATATACAGAGAGGGTGGTATAATTCTAGTCTACATCTTGGCCATATTTTGTGAATGATACATGCCTCCAAATAGCCCCCTCAACATGTGTGCCTTCAAAGAGTGCCCTCAACATTTGCCAATTACTGTATAATTATGTTGAGAGCACCTTCAATTTTTACATGTTCCAGAATAG